>NW_006287829.1:2830167-2842137 GCF_000327345.1 Myotis davidii | reverse complement strand
TCTTTCCCTCCCCTCTCTCCTCCTCTTCTTTTTTCTGCATCCACACTTACAACAAAAGCATTGTGCTTGGAAGTGTTAATTTTATTTGAGCACTATGTTAATAACATCAAAACTCATCACAGTTGAATGTTTCATTGGCTGTGAACAGCCAAAAAAGTTAATGTTGTCTTTGAACATTGACTGTTTCCCTTTTGTCACAATATGCAAGGCATTTTCTTTTCTCACCAGTACTGGGCTTTTGTATCTATTACAATAATTCACAATAAATATATATATTGGTATTTTACAATTTCTATACTTTCTCCCTCTCTCTCTCTCTCTAGGACCTTAATCAATGAAAAAGGAAAATAGTTGCTTTTTACCCAATAAAAGAGAATGTTCCTTTCCCAGACAATTATTGCTTCTCCATCAATAAAATAATAACAACAACAATAAGAACCCTAAAACTTATATTTAAGAACTCAGGACTAGACCGGAGGCCGAACTTGGGATCTGACAAGATGGCCGGGCTGCCCCGCAGGATCATCAAGGAAACCCAGCGTTTGCTGGCAGAACCAGTACCCAGCATTAAAGCAGAACCAGATGAGAGCAACGCCCGTTATTTTCATGTGGTCATTGCTGGCCCCCAGGATTCCCCTTTGAAACATCCGTCCTTGTGGGAAGAGGGACAGATCATCTCAAGCCAGAGATACCATCAACATGAGACCACCCAGGAGGGACTGGAGGACATGCCTATGATACATCAGTGAGTCACCCTGCGCATCAGTGTCACATAACTCATGTCCTTCTGGGTGCTCATGGGTGATGATGCCAGCATGTGCCAGTGTGTGGCACTCAGGTGAGTGCATACAGCTACGCCAAGGGAGGTTCATCCTCAGCTCTGGGAGAGAGTGGGCAGGGAACACTTCCCCCCACCCCCAAGCACTCACCCTGAGGACTGTGTCTCTGAGCGTAGACAACGGCAGTAGCAGCAGCCAGCACAGCACAGCAGGCCCACGGGACAGGAACAGCCATCTGTCGGGAGAAACAGGGGTAGCAGGAGGGGAGGAAGGGGCAGCATCAGCCCAGGCAGGAACCTCCTAGGAGCCCGCCCACTTCTCAGGCAAGACTAGGAAATCCCAGCCCTAGAGCCGGGCACCTTGACCCCAAATGCCCTTCTTAATAGGGCTCAGGATCTTCTTTCAAGCAATAGAAAACATTACTGGCATCTGTCGGCAAAGGTTTGCTAAGATGGTAGAAGGCAACCTACAGCAGTTTGTTGCTCAATAAGGCTGCTGGCTGCAGGATGTAGTCAACTGCGGATGAGTTATAGAACCAATTTTTTTTTTTTAAAAAAAAAAAAAAAAAAAAAAGAACTCAGAAAATTCTACACACATTGGCTCACTCATTCAACCTTCCCTTTGCTTCTGCAGATGTTATACATTTCTGCTTTTATTACTTTAGGCAGGGCATGGTTATAACACTTTTTCAAAGCTTTTACATTGTAATATATTATCAAAATTTATTTCCTAAAAGTCTAAGATTATAATCTATGTGGCAAATCTATGTGCAGGAAAATGGTTGACTATACGGTTATTAGTTTTCTGTTGCTGTTGAAACCACACATATTTGTTGGCTTACAATAACACTAATTTATTATGTGAAAGGTTTAGGGGTCGGATATCCAAAATGGAGATCCAGAACGGGTCTCAGAGGGCTCAAATAAATGTGTTCACAGGCTGTGTTTTGTGTTCTTTCTGGAGGCTATAGGAGAGAACTCGTCCCCTTGCTTTCCAGAGACTGCTTGCTATTTCTTGGCTCATGGCCCTCTTCCATCTTCAAAAGCCAGCAATGGCCAGGTGATTTTTTCTCACATTGCATTTCTCTGATACATACTCCCCTGTATTCCTCTTACAAATTTATAGGATCCTTCTGATTACATAAACCGCTCAGAAAATTCAGTATAATATCCCCAATCCAAGGTCAGCTGATTAACAATTTATATGCCATCTATTACCTTAATTCCTGTTTGCCATATGGGTTCTGAGGAGTAGGGCACAGATATATGTAGAGGGGCATTATTCTGCTAACGACTATGGGTAAGGGGAAAAAACTTGTATCCACACACACATACAAATATCCTGTGTATTTAAATATATAAAGACACCATGTTAAAGGGTCCTCAGTGAGAATTCCTACATGGCAAAGACTGTGAATCAGAAATCACAAACTCATGTAAGTGCATCAAGCCTTATTTCTTAATATATTTTCTACCTTTGATCATCACAATAATACTGTGAATTAGCAAAACAGATTTACTACATTCTGCCAATACAGAATCATTTATAAATCGTTAAGTGTTTTGGTTTTCTACTAATTCTTAGGCATTAAAGGCACATCTCCATTTCCAGGACCTCCATAGGTTTTCTTTGTCTCATAATTTAAGCGTGTTCATCATCTTCGTGCTCCTTGCACATTAGCCATATGCAAACACCTTGCTCAGGGTGGCACATAAGAAGATGTTGCTATAAGAAGGTACAATTTTTCTCACACACAGGCATTTCCCTCCTGCCCACAGAATAGCCTACATTGGTAAGGTTCACATACTCCCAGTTGATTTAGAAATGCCTCTTTTGTTTAATAAAGCTTTTCTAAAACATTCCAGGAGATCTATAAATCTAGTTTTTATCTTATATATTTTACTTGGAAGCCATGTATGCAGGATTCTCTTGGGCGATCAGGCCAAGCTCACACTCCCTGACTTGATACTCTATCCTCTTATTCTCCTTTCCTCCCTTTCTGAATTGTGTCCACATACTTTTTCACATGGATACATTTCTCAGGGCTTGCCCTGGGAATCTCAACTTACAGTAACAACATTGCTTCCTATTTCTTTCTCTCTTTTTAAAAATCTTCACCCAAGGATATGCTTTTCATTGATTAGGAAGAGACAGACATTGATGTGATAGAGAAACATCAATAGGTTGTCTCACCAATATGCCCCACCTGGGGATTGAACCCACAACCTGGGTATGTGCCCTCATGGAGAATCATATCGGCGACCCTTGGGTGCCTGGGATAACTTTCTAATCACCAAACCACACCACCCAGGGTTTCTCAGTATTTTCCTATTGTCTGCCATATGGATGGCATAGATGGCTCTTAACAAACTGTCCTTTTATGATCAAGCAATAGTACAACTTCAT
This sequence comes from Myotis davidii, assembly GCF_000327345.1. NCBI lineage: Eukaryota > Metazoa > Chordata > Mammalia > Chiroptera > Vespertilionidae > Myotis > Myotis davidii. The sequence goes on along the minus strand of NW_006287829.1, from coordinate 2,838,952 downwards.
GAGTGTCCTCCCTACATGCCAAACATTCTAATATTTATTCTGTTCCACTTCCTATGTTCCTCCTCGCTCTCCTTTTTTTTTTTTTTTGACCTAACACCATTGAATCTTTCAAGAGTGAACTCCTTATTTCCTCATTCTCCGAAAAGCATCCTTACCAATTCCTAAACTTCAAGTTGAAAACTTGATTCCTTAGGTGTCTTTCCTTGGTGTCCCCGTGGTGACTCTGCACGTTCCATTGATTACAGTAGTAAACTCCATGTTTCCCACTAGAAGCAGCACAGCATAATAACTAAGAGAATTGAATCTCAAGTCAGACTGTTTTAAATTTCAGTTCAGCCACTTAGCAGCAATGTAAATTGAAAAGGATGATTAATCGTTTTTGTTTCACAGTGGTCTCATGTTTTAGGTGGGAATTATACTGGTTTCTACCTAGTAAAATCATTGTATGGATTAAATTAATCACTCTGTATAGCATGCTTAGAACAGTAATAAACATGTAATATGTTAAAGTGTAATAGGGACAGTAAAGACAAATAAAAAAAGTGCAAATGTATGAAGAACGCTTTGGGAGATGCAGAGAGTAACAGCAACTTAATACAAGGTAGTTGGGGTAAGCTTGACTACAATATGACCTTGAGTAAATACTTGAGCGGAGCCATGCTGTTATATAGCGAAGATCATTTTAGGCAGAGGGAATAGCTAGTTAAATTCACCAGGTAAGAGCTTTCCTGAGATGTTCTGAAAGCAGTAAGAAGACAAGTATGGCTGGAATCAATGAAAAGGTGAGGCTAGAAGTGTAATGTTGCCTAGATCATACTGAATTGTGTATGTCATTTTAGGGAAGTTAGCGTCTACTTTTGGATAAATGGAGGAGCCAATGAAAACATTGAGCAGAGCAGTGGAACAGGTCTGATTACAATTGAAAAAGATCACTGTAACCTGGCTGGTGTGGCTCAGTGTTTAAGTATTCACCCAGGAACCAAGAGGTCACTGATCCGATTCTGGGGTTGTGGGCTCAAGCTCTGGTAGTGGGTGGGCAGGAGGCAGTCAATCAATGAAGTTTCTCTCTCATTGGTGTTTCTATCCCTCTCCCTTCTTCTCTCTCTAAAAATCAATAAAAACATATTTTGTTGACAGTGCAGTGTAGGTAGGGGCAGATGTGGAAGCAGGACAATTGATTAGAGAGGCATGTGCAGTCATCTAGGCCATCCAGGAAGGCAGCTGTAACCAGGACCCAATTTCGAAGTGAACAAGTTATGAAGATTTTAGATTCCGGAATTATTATAAAAGTTGAATAAACAGAATTCCGTGACCAATTGAATGTGGATTGTGAGAGGATTCATGGATAAATCCTGGGTTTTTCTTTTATTAGCAAAAGACAACTAGTGTGACCTGTAAGAAGGTCTAACAGGAAGAGGGCAAATTGTCTAGATTAACAAGATGTTCCTCAATAAATTTCTCCAGTGAGGGTTATCAATAGGAGTGGTGATGGGAGACGTGCTAGACAAGGTGTCTTGAGATCCTTCTTGACAAAAGTATCTTAAAATGTCTGGTTTTATGACCGCATTGGGAGTGCACAGTTTCTAAAGCCATTGTGATATATACTTTATTATAAAAAGTTCCACTTATGTAAAATAGACACTGTCCTGAAATTGGAGTTAGAAACGTGGATTGAAACATCACATATCAAAAAACTACTCATCTGGCCGTGATTAAGTTACTAATTCTTTGATCTCCACCGAAGACCACATAGAGCAGGGGCTACCACCATAGGGTCTGACTTGAGAGCCATGTTTAATACCTGGGTCCCATGTGCACGACCTCTGGGATGTAGTTTCTTCATCTACCAGGACCACTATGTCCACAGTATCTAACTTCTCTTTCCTGTTTTTCATCCATTAAATCAGGATAATAATAGCCACTTCTCTAATGAGTTCTTGAGAGTGTTTAATAAATTAATATGTGCAAATACATAGAACAGCATAAGCCACTAATAAAGTATTCATTAAATATTAACTATTAAAGACAAGTATATGTACAAACATTTGAAAGCAATCCATATAAACATAGAATTCCAGTAATCAAAGAAAAGACCATTTAAGACAAACAGAGGCCCTGAGCTAGAAAAACAGTTCGGGAAAACATATTTCAGGATTGCTGGGAACTACACTTCCTCCAGTTAAACTTCCTGGATTTAAAATGCTTTTTCTTTAATTGTGCAAAATATACTACATAGCTATAGCTATAAAGAAATATATGCAAATAGAAAAAAAAACGATTTAGCAAAAAGGCACACCTCCCATGAAATGACTGAAGCAGAAATACATTTAGTGCATCTGAAATAACTGAAAGGAAATGCTCTTTTATCAGAGTGCCTCTAAAAGCCATTAGACTATTTAAAGTCAGTTCATTTCTTTAAGTGTATGGAGACTGATGCACTACGAAACATTCAGGGGAAGCCGCTTCAAGCACTCTCCTAATGCTACTTTTGTTCCTAAATAGATTCTTTTCTGGTTAATACCAGGGCTTAAAAGTCATCTATCAAAACCTCTTAGCTGATAAGATTAAGGATTTCCCTTAAGATAAAAAATAATTATTCTAAAATATTGGAAATATATTTCAAAATAAAAGAGTTATTACTGTCATGATTTTTGTGGGGAGTACACTTGAACATACCATGTTTTATTGGATTTCTCCTGAGATGCATGATGAACTTCTTGAATTGGGTAACTGTTGAGGTGAAGGGATAGTGAACTTGAGGAGCTCTTCCAACTCTGAAATTGTATACTTTCCCAATACTGAGAGCATGGTCCTCTCATTCACCTGCCCCGGTCGGAATATGCTTTCTTTCCCACAGTCTGAAGTCTGCAATCATAATTATATGGGTAAGTCACAGCCAAGGCATCCCCAGGAATCTGGCCATCATAGGAGCCATATGATGACTATAATACAGAAGCTGATCAAAACTTAAATAGTTCTGCTTGGATTATTTTATTTATTTAGTTAGTTTTGTTGGCTCAAGTGCCCTCATGAGCCAAAGTGTATGAGACGAATTCCTATGGACAGAAGTGAGTGCAAAATATTTCTTTCCACCTAATGGAGTAATCTTAACTCTATTTGTCCTCTTTATTGAAATTAAGGTGGTAGGAAGAGAGCTCAACTGAAAATTACACTTGTCTAAATAATGGAGAGGTGAGGCCTTTCAAGCCCCCAGTGTGATGGAGAGAAGTGGATTTCTTTCAGTAAAAGTAAAGAGTGTGGATTCAGGCTATACGTGTGTAAACGCCAGCCCCATCTCCTTTAGTTACATAATGTTTGCCAAATAATTTAGAGTAAATTTCAGTTTTCTCATCTGAAAATGGGAAGTAATTATAACAGCTGCCTTATGGAATCGTTATGAGCCCCCAATGGGTGAATACTCCACAAACACGCTTACCACAATGCCTGATGGAAAAGGCACCCTCAACTAATGCTGCCTTTTATTATTGTGAGTCATCTACATGCATTTATTTCTTCCTGGATCATTAAGAGTTGGGGCTAGTTGGAATGTAGTGGTGAATTCCAGAGGGTATGCCTCAAGGAATTCTGCATCAATGTAGGTCTGAGCATCTAGTTTCAACTAACTTGTTTTACTGTAACACACATGATGGGAACTTTGGTTCTTCCAATGGATGATAAAAGGTCTTAATGGCCCAGCATGTACATTCATGCTTTACACAGCAGGCAACAGATAAACAATTATTGAATCAGGGCGTTCTAGTGGGTGCCACACTGGCAGCACTTTCCTATAGAACTGAGAGTGATTGTGGTTAAATAATGTAAATGATATAAACTGCTAATCAAATAATGCAATGATAAGTGCCACCATTGTGTATCCTAATAACCTTCAGAGAAAAAATATTTCCACATGATTTTGAAAAATAGATTATTGAATAAGAATAAAAGCACTTGGTAAACATGAAGTGGTAGATAAGTACTAGAAACATACAAAATTTACAAAGGATGTTTTGAGTAGTTTCTGGTCTGTACACAATACACATCATTATGCATTTATAATTTAATGGTGCTTTCATTAAACACCCTGGCTTCTCTAAAAAATGACAAAATTACAAGGTTAAACTCCCAGTGTGGAGCAGATCTGGCTATGTGTACTAATTAACTATTTTTTTAATCAGTGCACTAAAAAAAGAAAGAAATGGAAAAATGTCCCGCCTGGTTTTCAATTAGTGTATTTTGCTCCTTGCCATTTGTTCCAAATTCTCTATTTTGACTAAACCTTGCATTTTCCCTTGCTGTTCTAAATTAACCTGTTCTCTTCTGACACTTGCAATATAGCTAGCAGTTTAACGTTGGGCAGCTAAATAACTTCATTTATGAAAACCTGAAGTCATTCGCAGTTAGTATAAACAAAATTACAAATGATTGTGTAATGGCAATGCATTTTATTTACTGTAGCATTTTCATTAGGTTGAGCATTGAATCAAATTGAAAATCAAAGAATAAAACCTGCCTCATATAAGCAAAGATCATTTTTATAGCAGCGAATATTACTCCTATCCCAATCATTTATTCTGGCTAATATAAAATCATGTTCTGTTATACATAAATGGAGATTTGTAAAATTGCAAAGCTTGTTAACAGTAACTACTTTCTTAGTTTGAGATCAACCAACATTTCTTCATTTTTCCTGACTATAATTTTGACATATTCCTGTCATTTGGAAGAAGATTTGGATGGAAAAGTCTTAGAAACTGGCATCGTATTTTGTGTTTTACATTATTTTTGACATAATGAACATTTGCCTCTCTTTTGCTGAAATCAGCGCTAGGAAAGATCAAATACTGTAGTCTTTTAGCAGTTTAAAATTGCCCCTGTCATTACCTTGTCAGTTGCATGAGACCTAGAGTGTACAGGGCTATGGACATCTTTCAAGACAAATTTGCAAGAAGCACTGCTGAGGAAGATTGTTTATAAGGGTTTTAATCCTTAGAAAAGACGTAGGTATCTTAAGTGTTATTTAATGATGGCCAGAGAGCATCATTCAAGGACTTTCCAAGACTGGTCATACAAGGACAGTCTGGGCCACTGGATCTTTTTAACACATTTTACTTTGATCATCCTCAACTTTTTCTTCCCAAGTCAACTTATACATTTAACAATCCACCTTTAAAACATTTGTCTCCATTAAAACCTGAATTTACCTTCCTTCTTTCAGTCAATCCTAAGTGTGTTCTTATCACTGGGGGGAAAAGGAGGTTTTGAGATAGACTGAAGGTGAGTCCTGGTTGTTGGATTTGATAGCATCTACTACTTACATAATGTTAAGGAACTTCTTTATCCTCTCTAAACCACAGTTCCTCTCTTTAGTGGCACACACTACATGCTCAATCAATGGCAGCATTTCCTGGCTCTGAGTCTGATAAAAACTCAGAGCTCAATGTGGATTCCTCTGCTTTTGAGAACATATCCTATATCACAAAAGCCTTGGTGGCATCATGCCCTCACGCGATCCCCTCGCGCGACATTGTCATAAGATGGCCGCCACAAGATGGCTGGCAGGGGAGGGCAGTTGTGGGCGACCAGGCTGGCAGGGGAGTGGTTAGGGGGCGATCAGGCTGGCAAGCAGAAGTGGTTAGAGGCAATCAGGCAGGCAGGTATGCGAGCGGTTAGGAGCCAACGGTCCTGGATTGTGGGAGGGATGTCCAACTGCTGGTTTAGGCCTGATCCCCAGGGATAGGACTTAAACCTGCAGTCAGACATCCCCCAAGGGGTCCCAGGTTAGAGAAGGTGCAGGCCTGGTTGAGGGACACTCCTCCCATGCACAAATTTCATGCACTGGGTCTCTAGTCCTATACAATAAAACCCTAATATGCAAATTGACCCAACAGTGGAACAACCAGTGAAACAACCTGCTGCTATGATGAACACTGACCACCAGAGGGTAGACGCTCAACCCAGGAGCTGCCTCCTGGTGGTTGGTGTGCTCCCACCGGGGGAGTGCCACTCAGCCAGAAGCCAGGCTCACCACTGGTGAGCACAGCGGCGGTGGCAGGAGCCTCTCCCGCCTCCACTGCAGGTGGGTAGTAAGGAGCAAGGGGTCCTGGACTGCGAGAGGGTGCAGGCCAGGTTGAGGGATCCCCCCCCCCCGCATGAATTTTGTGCACTGGGCCTCTAGTTATATATAATTCTCTCCAAATGATCTAGGCTCACACTGCAGTTCTCACTTCTTCAGTAATAACTCTCAGTGTTGATTTTTTATTTTAATTCACCCTCTAATTTGATATTTCTAAATTTGAAAAACATTACACTTAAATGCCTGAATACTATCTCAGAATTTAAAGACCAATATTTGACTTTTTAACTTCCTAAATCAATATGCTTCTGAATCCCCACATATTTGGCAATCACACTATTACTCCCTTCCTCACCAAAGTCCTAAGGAGTGGCACTTCATATTTTAGTTTTATCTTTGTTGCCTATATTCACTTACTCATGCCGAAAAACCGATTCCTCCTCTATGGTAGCTCTTGGATACTTATTTATCTAATGCTGCCACCTTGGTCAAGATTCCTGTCACTGTGAATCTCATCTGGAGAAACAATTTTCTGATTTTTCATCTGCATTTTATTCAACTTGTTTTGCATTCAAACACTAGGGCACTTTTGCCAAGTTACCACTTTCATGATTGAATTCTCTTGATCAGAACTTACTATTGATAACTAGGCCACTATATAATTTCTGAGAACAATGATTTCATAATATCTTAATGTCTTAATGTATTCATTCAGGAAATTTCTTTTAAAACTACTGTGTGCCAGGACCTGAGGGTAGAATGATGAACAAAGATAACCTGTCTCTTATTTAAAAAGCAAACACTCTTTTAGGAAGATCATTGACTGCCCAGAATAAGACTAAAAAAAAGTGGTGGGAAAGATAACAACTTTAAGCTCATATTCCATTTTGTCCAGCTCATACGATGAGTTAGTTTTTCTTGTTAGTGTTGTAAATGGATAATGTATGGGAAGTTCTCTGATACTTTCACTTTTGTATATAAAATAAAAAGGTGTAAAAATATCAAGCAACTAGAGGAGCAATTTAATAACTGCTACAGTTAGCTATGACATTATATTCTCCAAGATTCATGTCATTTTCCTTATAACCCAAATACAGTTTTTATATCTGATTTCATTTATTAACTCTTGTTAAGGCAAACAACATATGGAGGGAAAATACATAATGTTAGGAAAAGTTCATAGCAAAATTCATGTCCCACTTTCACTAAAATAGATTTTAACAATTGGTGTTCTGTGTCCTAAAATTGTTAACAAATGAAAGGATGACTGAATTGTTTTTAGAAGGATAGCAAAAAAAAATGCTTCAATAATCTAAATGTGTGCGACAATAATCTGAGGGGAGTATATTAAAAATTATAGATGCTGCACCACTGAAGATGCTGATTCAGCAGACACCAATGTTCGCTTTCTTTCTCTTTCTCAAGCTTCCCAAAGTTTAAAATTCCCTTCTGGGAGGCACCTTTCTAACAACATCACCAGGTCAGACTCTGATAAAATGGATTTTTCTGAGTGCAGGCTTGTTTAGAAAGAGCAGACGACTTGGAGGATTTCTAAATGGTTACTTTGTCCTTACCCTGCTGGAAAGCATGAGGGAATGTGTCTTTGATATTCACTGCGAGGACCTGGCAGAGCCCCTGGAGTCGGTCTCAGACTGGTCCACTCTGAGCCTTCAGGAATTTGTCAATTACAGGTCGGGGTTTTCTGCCTGTGCACCGGTTCCTGCGGAGGCTTCTGATGGTGGGTTTCTGCTCTGATAAGTCGTGATTCTGTTACTGCCTGTCTTTCCAATTCCTGTGCAGCAGTTTGCCCTGTGACCTCACTTCTCTGCCAGCTCTAAGAATTGTTGACTTTTCAGTTTGTTCAGCCTTTTGCTTGTTGTTAGGATGGAACGGTGACTTCAAAGATCCTTGCACGCTGGAGAAGGAGCCTGAAGGCTGCGCATTCACTCTACATGGTAATGCTGAGCGGGCAATTGCGACTTTGGCTAGTGCATGCCAACAGGGGGTTTTAACAAATGACATAAAGGTAGGAACGTCCAGCAGTTAAATGCTAGCCTTCAGAGGGCACTGCTAATTTCTTGATTAAGATATAGATCAACACTTTATTTTTTATATTGACTGACATATTATAGAGGTATCAACAGACTCCTCAGAATACAGTGTGCCCTTGCATTGGCTGTTTCACTTTTTGCAGTTTTAGTTACTCATATAGTCAACCGTGGTCCAAGAATATTAAATAGAAAATTGCAGAAATAAACAATTCCTAGGCTGCCTCACCCCAGCAGGTGCATTGCCCTTATGTCTGGGACATCCCTGCTGTATAGGATCCCTGACCATAGTCACTTAGTAGCCCCCTTGGTTATCATATCTACTGTTGAGGTATTGTAGTGCTCGAGTTCCAGTGACCTCTATGTCACTTAATAATGGCCTCAAGGCACAAGAATCCTCGTTTTCTGCAGTTTGAGAAAATGGATCTAGCTGCTAGTTTAGATTGCTGCTGTGTAGCTGTGATCGTACCATTAGGAGATGCCGACAATGTGGATATGCCAGAGCAGCCATAATCTGCTTCCTTTATGTGAAAGGGTGCAAGTTCTTGACTTAGGAAAGAAAAAAAATCACGTGCTGAGGTTTCTAAGATTTACGGCAAGAATGAATCTTCTGTCTGTGAAATGACCTAATTTGTAACTTAAACTTTACACAGGGTATGTACGT
>NW_006287829.1:2828360-2829958 GCF_000327345.1 Myotis davidii | reverse complement strand
AGGTAGTGATGTAGTCATATCCAGTAACTCTAAAACACGGGTGGTTCTCAGAATCTATTAAAACTAACGGTAGCAAAACTAACCTTTTGCTGAGGTTACTGTGAGCTGCCCAATGTCACCATTAATGCTCCTGACTAAAGAGGCAGAACTGGATGTCAGATCCGCTTAATTATACTCCCTGACTGTATTCAGAGGCAGGAGGTCAATACCTGAATAGGACTTAGCAAGAACTGATGACAATGTGCATGTATAATTTCATACTGTGAAATTCACATACATCCTTGAATATAAAAAGGTGCATTTACATCTACTCCTCTCTTGATTCTGACAGAAGCTGTATCTAATTAGTATCCACATTTAGCCGGAAGAGAATTCGAAGCTAAGTGTGGTTGGAGACTTCCCCAATGTCAAGCAAAATGTAAGGAGTGGCAGAAGAACTCGTCCTTTCACTCAAAACCTCATGTTTTTTCAATTCTAGCTGGGCCAAAATAGAATATATAAATTTGCTCTTGACATATCAGCTTATTTGTCACGAGTATTATAATTTGGGTTGAGAAACCCATAATTGAAGAAATACTGTAAAATTCATATGGGAGACCCCCCCAAAAAAAACTCAGGGTAATTTGTTTTCTTATATTGTAATCAGAATACCCAGTGGAATTCACATACTCATTAAACTCCTCAAGCAGAGAGCAATATAAACTAACACAGTGGAAATAAGGTTAATGAATATAATGAGTGAAACACCTTACGAAGGGAAATTGGTGTGTAGCATTGAAATCCTCGTTTTCTGCAGTTTGAGAAAATGGATCTAGCTGCTAGTTTAGATTGCTGCTGTGTAGCTGTGATAGTACCATTAGGAGGTAGAGAGATGCACAACTGGACAAGTTACCAGGAGTCACAGATGTGTCAAGAAGGTTGGTTAAATGTTACCTGTTTTCCAGTTATCAGTAGTTTTCTTTGGTTATGGAACTCCTCTTTCAAAAAGATCCCTTCCCCACATAGGGTCAACCCATGTATAACAATTTGTGTAGTGAAAAAATTATATATAGGGTTCAGTACTATGTGTAGTTTCAGCCATAGGGGATCTTGGAACATATCTCCTGGAGAAAATGGGGGGCTGCTGTAAGTGACAAGGAATAGATTCCAGGTAGAGGCAAAATTTATGTTAGTGTTTGAGTCATGGAAGAAAGCTGGGGGGGGGGGGGGAGATACAAAAGAGGAAGCATGATCTTGACAGGTAGTGATGTAGTTATATCCAGTAACTCTAAAACAGGGGTGGTTCTCAGAATCTATTAAAACTAACGGTAGCAAAACTAACCTCTGAGGTTACTGTGAGCTGCCCAATGAGGGGGGAGGCAGGGAGATACAAAAGAGGAAGCATGATCTTGACAGGTAGTGATGTAGTTATATCCAGTAACTCTAAAACAGGGGTGGTTCTCAGAATCTATTAAAACTAACGGTAGGAGCCAGCTTTGCTGAGGTTACTGTGAGCTGCCCAATGTCACCATTAATGCTCCTGACTAAAGAGGCAGAACTGGATGTCAGATCCGCTTAATTATACTCCCTGACTGTATTCAGAGGCAGGGGGTAAAGAC
>NW_006287829.1:2827658-2828240 GCF_000327345.1 Myotis davidii | reverse complement strand
TTAAGAAATACTGTAAAATTCATATGGGAGACCCCCCCCCAAAAAAACTCAGGGTAATTTGTTTTCTTATATTGTAATCAGAATACCCAGTGGAATTCACATACTCATTAAACTCCTCAAGCAGAGAGCAATATAAACTAACACAGTGGAAATAAGGTTAATGAATATAATGAGTGAAACACCTTACGCAGGGAAATTGGTGTGTAGCATTGAAATCCTCGTTTTCTGCAGTTTGAGAAAATGGATCTAGCTGCTAGTTTAGATTGCTGCTGTGTAGCTGTGATCATACCATTAGGAGGTAGAGAGATGCACAACTGGACAAGTTACCAGGAGTCACAGATGTGTCAAGAAGGTTGGTTAAATGTTACCTGTTTTCCAGTTATCAGTAGTTTTCTTTGGTTATGGAACTCCTCTTTCAAAAAGATCCCTTCCCCACATAGGGTCAACCCATGTATAATAATTATAGACAGATAAACACTCTATGCTAAGGGGTTGACATGATGCAATACAAAACGTTCTTTACGATTTCTAAAGTGTTGTATCAATAAAAAGAAAATAATTTTTATTCATTAATGTTTTCTC
>NW_006287829.1:2809073-2826945 GCF_000327345.1 Myotis davidii | reverse complement strand
AGACAATGAAAAAAGTAAGAATGATCAGATATTGAGAGTAGGGGATCCTGGCTACAACTGGGCTCTTGAGAACAAAGGACAAAGCCTAGTCTAAAAGTCTCAGAAGAGCCTGTCTCTAATTTGATCAAGAGGGGAGTCTTTGCTCATAATCTTTGTTCATGAGCAAGTCTGTGCATACTTGCTCATGCACAACCCTCCTGCATTTTCTTGCATCATCGAAGAAAGCCATAATATCCCATTATATAGCAACAGGACCCTTACTTCCAGTCACCAAGTAACTGCCAAAGTAGCAATGAGACTTTATTTTTCATCCATTATACCATTATATCAGCCTTGCTTATTTTACTGATGTCAGAGATCCTATTTGTCTTGTTTTCTAAGTAAGACAAATTAAATAATGTGTAAAGTCACATGCCTACCTAGCAGTTAATTTATAAACAGAAACAAGGTCTCTCTACTGATCTACTGGTTTTTCATTGCTGAAGAAATTACCTTTAACACACATTTTTCAGAGTTTAAGATGAAATAATTTTTATTACAAGGTATGCGTAACATGTTTTAAAAAACAGAAAAATATACACTATTGCATATGTTTTTAAAAAATAGTAGAATTGATTCAACTACAATTTTCAAAGCAACATTTTCCAGGGAGAGTATTTCTGTTTGCATTTATGAGAAGTCAAATGAATATCAAACTCATGACATTGGTCTCCCTTGCATGGTGCTTAAATTGACTGATGTAAAACAAACAAACAAACAAAACAAAACAAAAAACTGAGTGTGTTTGTTTGACAGTTACCAAGTAATTAGTAATTCAATATCAAAGCTAGAGAAAATAATATTTTGTCTGTGATAAGTTCTAAAAATATGGTATAAATACATCTACAAAAGCCCAAAATAATCTTTAGAGAGTTTCAGAACTCATATGACAGATTTTCATGTATGTTAAATTCAACAAAAATACATTCTCTTACTTTTAAATATAATCCAATATTGTTATCATAATTTGAACTTGTTTTTTCTTTAATGAACTTGGTTTAATATACCAGCACTTTAGCTGGCTTAGTAACTAAGTTAGGATTATAATAAATTAGAGTTTTAGAGTAAAATTTGCTATTATTTTGATTTTTAACAAACATTGGAAAATATCTTCATGGAAATAATAGAACAAGTCAATGATAGTGCAAAATGATATACCTGAGGTGTTCTATCTATACAGATGGGATTGAATAAAGTCAGATTCTTATAATAACTTTTAACCTACTATCTTTCTGTGTTCTTATTGATTCTAAGATACCAATCATAACTCTTATGTTTTTTAATTCAATATATTGTAAACAGGTAGGAACTTCTTTTATCAGCATATTTGGGTTTTGAGAAGGTAATTTGGAATCAGATGTGGTGCTTATATAAGCAAAGCATGGATGATCTGAATTATAGTTGGAAGAAATATACTAGTAAATAGTTTATCTCATTAAGTATCTATTTTCTCTTTTCCTATTCAAATACAAAAATTGAATGAAATACCTAAAGTCTTTTTATCATGTCAGACCTAGGAATTTCAGAAAGCTGAAATAGCAAAAAGTTAGCAACTCTGTTTATCTACCATCTATCTATTATCCACTTATCTTTTAATCTATCACATATGTATACCTATATATTCTCTTTATTTTATTTTTTAAAATGTCATTTGTTTTCTGCTTCTATTGTTCTTAGACACTGTTAGCTTTCCGTTTGAAAATATTTTAATGTTCAGTAATTCCTATAGAACTCTTTGCTTTGACACTTGAACTCTTAGAAAAGGCTGCTATGTAATCATACTCAAAACATGAGGAAAAGATATCCTCTGTGAGAAATTCCAAGGACACTGAGACTAAAGTACATGGTATTTGGAGTATCCTGTCTTCCTGAAAAGACAAACACTCAAAAATCAGCATTTCATGAACTATTTGAGTCTATAGCCTATTCAAGCAGAATTCTCTAGGGGCTATCACTGAGAATCCTTACACAAGTTTTTGAAAGCAATATATTAAGAACAACCAGTTGTTAAAGTTGTATATTTCTTTAACTTGGCAGAAAACTGCTAGAGGTAAAATTTCTCTTAAAAATATCCCAAATAAGCCCTAAATGGTTTGGCTCAGTGGATAGATTGTCGGCCTGCGGACTGAAGGGTCCCAGGTTCGATTCCGGTCAAGGGCATGTACCTTGGTTGCAGGCACATCCCCTGTAGGAGGTGTGCAGGAGGCAGCTGATCGATGTTTCTCTCTCATCGATGTTTCTAACTCTCTATCCCTCTCCCTTCCTCTCTGTAAAAAAATCAATAAAATTTATTTTAAAAAATCCCGAATAAGGAGTTATGATGTCTTAAATTATTTCAGTGTCCCTATGTATCTAAACATGATGATGCCATGCTTCCTAAGTTCTCTGATGAAGCTGCATTATAATAGTCAACTAACTTGAACAAAAGAGACTGGGAATGCTTAGGAAATGAAAGAGACTTGGCAATGGACAGGTTAAGGGAATTTAAGGAGTGGTGTTTTCCTCTCCTCAATGCAATTACTGATATATAAAGCACCAGGCAAACCTATTTAGAAACCTAAGTCGGTCAGAATGGGCTTCCAGACATTTAGCTAAGAGGAGAGCTGGATTTCCATAACCTAAGCAGTTGGAGCCCCCCCTAAAGAGAGACTGATCACCTGATGATAAAGAGGCCCAAACTGGAATTCCTCTTCCAGTTTTCACTACATTCAACACCACCATTGCTTCAAAGATGCAGGCAAACGAGACTCACATCATCTTGGACGGCATTCTAATTTAATCTTGACATTTGTAACTCATATGTTTGTATTACAAATCTCACCAAAAGGTAATAAAACACACTCACTCTACTCGGCCAGTAGAGAAAGCAATCATGTTTGGCAATTCTGGTAACAATGAATTATCTACAATAAATTATTCTGGGTAAAGTAAAATATAACATATTCAGAATCAGACTTTTCTGTGAATATACAATATTCCACTGGTGGGAACTGAGGAGATTTTACTTAGAAATCTCTGTGCTCTATTTCTATATGTGAAAAAATCAGTACAATGAGAGTTGCCTAAGCCAGTGATGGCGAACTTATGACATGCGTGTCAGAGGTGACACGCGAACTCATTTTTTGGTTGATTTTCCTTTGTTAAATGGCAATTAAATATATAAAGTAAATATCAAAAATATAAGTCTTTTTTTACTATGGTTGCAAATATCAAAAAATTTCTATATGTGACATGGCACCAGAGTTAAGTTAGGGTTTTTCAAAATGCTGACACGCCAAGCTCAAAAGGTTCGCCATCACTGGCCTAAGCTTTCAATGAGGGGCAAATGTGAAAGCATCCATGGCAAAGTGCTGTCTTAATTTTTACTCTTATTATGTTATTTATTAAATGTAATAGTCAACGTATAATAAAAATAACTGATAGACTCCTTTTTGCATTGAATGAAAACTTATAACTCTGAGCTAAAGTTAAACTCTTTTTCCTATTTTGGTAGACAGAGTTGAAGGATAAGCCTCAGTGTCCTTGGCCTTGAGTAACCTCCTCCCTTGGATGTGGCTGGAACTGGTAAATATGATGAAATGTCACCCTGTAATTATGCTATACTAGAGGCCCAATGCAGGAAGATTCGTGCAAGAATAGGCCTTCCTTCCTTTGGCTGCCAGCACTGCCTTTGCTCTAGTCCGGAGCCACCTTTCCGCCTCTCACCTTGTCACGTCAATTTGCATATTCCCTACTTATTGGCTGTGGGCACCACCTTTGTCTCAAAGTTAAAGTCAATTTGCATATTCCATCTTTATTAGATAGGATTACATAGTTGACCGCAACATAAGGAAACTATCTGGGCAGGCTTAATATAGTTGTGAAAGCTCTTTAAAAGCATAGAGAATTTCCCAGTTGATGACAGAAGAGGAATGTAGAGACAGAATACTACTAAAAATATACTGATAAATAGTGAGTTCCTCTAAATTTCTCTTATTCATATTCCTCTTCATTGTAACATTGCAAAATTATTCACCAGCCCCAAATAAGTCCCACTTATTTGACCAAATCAAAGATCATCACAAAAAAATTAAAAAGCTAGTGAAAAGCAGTATGTCATCTAGCATGTTTTATACATTCTCACTTGGATGCTTTTTTTCTTCCATACTTAGAGAGATTTTTTTATTTTTCAAGTGCTCCTCTCAGTTGTATTTAGCCTTAATATACCTTGATTATATGCATGAATCTGCCTTTTTTCCCCTCTTCGTACCAGCATCTTTATTTGAAGCCCTTATTTTCATTTTCAAATTAAACTCAGAGCATGTTGGATTTCTCTTTCATGTCTAATCCTATAACTTTGCTTTAATATTTCAATCTACCTATTTTTCTAGTAAAAAAAGAAAAAAAAGCTCTTTACAACAAAGCCACCTGGAAATTCTGGTAAAAATTAAAGAAACATCACTTGTATTTTCCACAAATCTTTATAATTCTCTGTGATTAATTTAAAAAATTACTTTCTACTTCAGGAGACATATCTTCTGTGTGAAGTTCAGACAGGCCTCACTATTATTAAAGATCTAAGACTTACATGATACCTGGACAGATCTTTTGTTTCAGAATGTTCTTATTCTAAAAGATAAGATGTTATAATACCATTTTATCATTGATACAAGGGAATTTCACAGAGGTTAATTGATACTCTTCAAAGCTATGGTATGGTGTGATTTTGGGATTTGAAAGAGTGGAATATAGAAACGACATCTTCTACCTGTTAAAAATTATAATTTTAATTAAATCAACAAAGGGAAAAATTACCTAAGTTTGAGTCATTATGGCAGCACATAGAACAAGTGGATGATCATCTGTGTATGCAATACCCTGTACTAAATGCTGAGAATGAGATAAAGATGAATGAAAATAAACCCTGTTCCAATGGGTTCTTGGGCATCAGTGGAGAAGAAATCTGCATTGATGATTCCATTACATTATAGCAAGGGATGCATTCATTGAGAAAGGAGAAAGCTGTAGTGTGTTCAGAGTTAATGGGAAACAGCTGTTTCTGCAGTGACGAGGAAAGGCCTCAATGGAGGAGAATTAAATTTAGTGGCATGCAGATTATAAAAATACCTTAATGAAAAAAGAAGTATATTTACATAAATAAAGCATTTGATTCTTCAGGTATGAGGTGAGTCACGTAAGGAGGGGGATTTTTGGATGACATAAATTATTATAACGAAATCATATTTTCTGGTTTTCAAATTATCTTAGTTTGATATTCACCACATCTTGTGTGTTTTTTCCCATACTAAGATATTCCTATTCCACTTTCAGAATAAGTAATGTATGAAACATTATTTCATGATAATGATTAAAATACCTAAAATATAACACTTCTTTACTATCTGCTATATCTTCTTGGATTTAAGCACTCTACATGAATTTTGTCTTTAAATGTTTAGATAACATTGGGGTTTTGAGAGCTAAGTACTTTCACTGTGATATTAGGAATTAAACCTCATATTTCATGAGGCTTGTTCTTTGACAAAATTGCGTGTGTATTTACTCTATGTCTCCCTGAAAAATAAAAGTAAATTTTAGAGATGGAAGGAGTTGGAAATAATCTAGCCCAGTGGTTTTCTAACTACTGCAGGGGGTAGGAGAGGTAGGTGTGACTGTGCAAAGACTAAGATCCAGAGCCATGCTCCATTGATGTAGATTTAGTCATATCTCTTCCAAATTCAAACTCCATTCTCTCTCTCCCACAGTTCTCCCAAATCTCATCCGATTATGCATTAGAGCAAAGACCAAAATCGCATCATCTAAATCATTTCTTGGAGCAGATGAGGTTTTTGAGTGTAATCCCTAAATATAGTTCTTGAGAAAAATGTCTTTCCAAGTTTGTACCTATAAAACAAAGCACAAGTTATTGGCCTCAGTGCCATGAATAGGGCAGGTAAAGAGGATATGAGCCATAACAATGAAGTTTGAGAAGTGGTAAATAGGCAAAAATAAATCCCTGTTTAATAGGAGTTCTGATCTAGCTGGGGAAATGTTAGAAATTTCTCGGTGAGATTTATTATTTCTTGTTAATAATTCATTGCTCCTTACTTTATGCTCTGATCACTTGGTTCCATCCGCTGGGTCATCCTTCCTTCTCATGAAAGGTAGCATGTGTTTGCAGTTACATAGCTTATCAATCAGTCTGCTTCCTGCCTCTTACGGTTTGTATACCCCAAATTTATATGATGAAATTCTAACCTCTAACGGGATGGCATTAGGAGGTGGAGCTTTGGGGGGTGTGTAGGTCAAGCATGGAGCCTCATGAATAGGATCAGTGCCCTTATAAAAGAGACTCCACAGACAACTCTTGTGCTCCCTTTGCCATGAGGGGACACGGCAAAAAGATGGCCATCTGTGAACCAGGAACTGGGCTCTCCACAAACACTTAACCTTCTGGTACCTTAATCTTGGACCTCCCAGCCTCTAGAAATATGAAAAATAAAGGTTATTTTTAATTCACACAGTTTATGGATTTTTGATACAATGGCCTGGGTGATATAAGACACAGCTAGGAGGATTTTAGGGTTTCACCTGTCTCCTTTGTTACTTCCTATGTCTCTTCCAGTCCAAACTGGCAACATTGCTGCTGAAATAATTTTCTCAAGCACCTTATGGATTTCAGGTGGATTTCAATGGGGTTCAGTCATTACACAAAAGATATCCTCACAGATCTTTAATTTTTTTTTTTAGTTTTCATTTAATTTAGTGGGGTGACAATTCTATATAATAAAATCCTAATATGCAAATTGACTGAACTGAGAAACCACTGGTCGCCGTGATGCATACTGACCACCAGGGGGCAGAGGCTCAATGCAGGAACTGCCTCCTGGTGGTCAGTATGCTTCCATAGGGGAAGCACCACTCAGCCAGAAGCTGAGCTCGCAGCTGGTGGGACCCCAGCGCTAAAGACCCTTCAGGGGGTATTTGACTGCCAGCTTAGGCCCACTCCCTGCTTAGGCCCGAGAGGGTGCAGGCCTGGCTGAGGGACCTTCCCCCCACCCCCCAAGTGCATGGATGTTGTGCACTGAGCCTCTAGTGCAGTGGTTCTCAACCTGTGGGTTACGACCCCTTTGGCAGTCGAACAACCCTCTCACAGAGGTCACCTAAGACCATCGGAAAACACACATATAACTACATATTGTTTTTGTGATCAATCACTATGCTTTAATTATGTTCAATTTGTAACAATGAAAATACATCCTGCATATCAGATATTTACATTATGATTCATAACAGTAGCAAAATTACAATTATGAAGTAGCAACAAAAATAACTTTATGCTTGGCATTCACCACAACATGAGGAACTGTATTAAAGGGTCACGGCCTTAGGAAGGTTGAGAACCACTGCTCTAGTGGTTAATAAAATGATATAGTTCTCAGGTGCACATGACAGAATTTTTGGAGATAATCCCTCTCTGCCTCTGTTCCCATGGCTGAAGGACAACGCTCTCAATGTTCCTAGGCTGATTGAGAGGATCTGCCAGGAACATTTATTAATTTCTTGAAGGGCCCTTCGTAAGATTGAACACCTTTATTTTTTCTCCAATAAATTCTGATATTAAGCAGAAGGTTGTGTAGTTGCATCCTCAGCTTTTCCGTATGCCAGGCTTTTGGAGGATCGTCCTGAGTTTTAGCATCCTTTACCACCTGCAAAGGCTATCTCAAAACCATCAAGATCTGGTCTCATTTCTTTTCTTTTTAAAAAATATTCTTTCAATTGACCTTTCTCATGTTTGACTAAATGTGGCAAGAAAAAGGCAGGTGGCACCTTCCACACTTTGCTTAGAAATCTCCTTAACTGAATAAACAAGTTCATCCCTTACAAGTTTTGCTTTCCACACACGTCAGGAGGCAGTTTTGCTAAGCTTTCTGCTATAACAAGGATAGTCCCTCCTGAAATTTTCAAAAACATGTTTCTCCTTGATTTTTGAGCCCTGATGCTGTGTCCTTAAAGGTCATACTTTCCTAACAGTTTGGTCAAGGAAATTTTGGGTTTCTCTCTAATGCTCCTCAGAATTCTTCCAGTCTCTGCCCAATGTCCAGTTCCAATGCCACTCCCACATTTTGGGGGTGTTTCTTACAGCAGCACCCCACTTCCAGGTGTTAAATGTGTGTTATTTTTCATGGGCTGTATAACAAATTACCACAACTTGGTGGTGTCCAACAACAACATTCATGTCACATTTTGTGTGAGCCAGGAGTCCAGGGGTGCCTTGCTTTGATTCTTCGGTCGGAATCTCACAAAGGGACAAGCCAGGCATTGACACCAGTTGGGTTTTCACCTGAATTCTTGACTGAAAGAGGCTCTGCTTCCCTGCTCAGGTGCTGGCTGGCAGCATTCATCCTAAGTGGCTACTGGGTTTATGAGAGACAGATGTCTAATTCCCTCACTTTACCTAGGTCTGTGCTCAAATGTTAATTCACTAAAAAGACTTCCTGAAACTACCCATCTCAAGCAACGCTTCCTATTTTAGTTCTTAGTGCTTTTCCTGCTTTCTTCTTATTCACAGTACTATCACTTCTTGCCACGTCATGTATTACTTTGTCTAATTTTTGTCATGTCTCTTTACCCATTGGACTACGAGTTCTGTCTGGGAAGGGCTTTGTTATTGCCTTGGTAGTGTTCATCCACTGCTTTTTACCTAATTAGCTAAGAGAATGATTCTCACATACCACGGGCACAAAAGTATTTACTGAATTAATGAATGGAAATCAGTCTCCTGATCTCTAATTAGTGGATTATTAGACCAAAATTATAATTAGAAGATACTTAAAAATAAAATAAAAGTTTTGTGCATCAAAACTCGTGGAGTCTGGCCAGTATATAGAGGTGTGTGTCTGTGTGTTTGAATGCACCATATTTGATTTCTTTGTTCAAGGATGGTGTACGTGCTTTAAGGCATAAACTACCTTATAGAGACCAAATATATTTTGTCTACAACTTTAAAGGTTGAATTATACTTAGTAATGCCTTTTGATTTAAACCTTTGGATTAAATTTTTGTAATGCTCTACTTTTAAAAATACTGGGCTTTATTTCCATGAACTTAGCCCATGAACACACGGATGCACCCCTAAACACACATGGATGGTTAAGAATCTGGGAAAAAGAACGTTCACTGTGGCTATGAGCATATTGTTGAATTATGAGTTCACTGAAAATCTTTATAGATTTCTGCATTTTAAAATTTTGCTATAAATTATTATACACCAATGATTATTAATAGTGAAAAAATACCTAAATGTCTGTTTCCTTCATTTGCACTTAATTTCTATTTAGTATGTGTAATTTAAACAATGAGTGAGGTCATAATGGATATGGCTCTGTGTATGTCTGTGTCGTGTGCACATGTGTGTTGTGTGTGTGTTTGAGTGTATGTCTGTATGTCTGTAATCACTTGAGAACAGCCTGAGACATGAAAGGAGATATAAGAATGATTTCTGTATTGAATGACATAATAGTTATTTTTGGATTACTCTGAAAACAGAAAGAATACATCCTGCCATAATTCTAAACTTTTTTTGAGAATCATTTACTAAGTTATCTGAGTATAAAATATTTAATGTTAAAAATATCTACAACCAACATTTTGAACCTACTGATTGATACAATTCTTTTAACTTTACCATAGTTCGTTTCTAAGTGAGAAGTCATCATTCAATGTTAATTGCTTTCAGTATTTTAAACAAAATAATGACAAAAAGTATGGATAGACTTAGTTCCTAAACATCATTCAACTTTCTGGACAGTAGAATTATTTCACATTCCAGCCCCATTGAATGTTTGCTTGTGACAAATGCTCAGTGATTAGGGTGACTTGTATCCAGTTTTGGCTCTGACTCTGCCTTGTTGAATACATTTTTGATAATTTCACATGTGTGGTTCTAAATGTCTTCTCCTTTAAATAAGACCATTGGACCAGATATATTCTGTACTTCCTTCCTGCTCCATCATTGTATGCATATATTATTTTATTTCTTTTAAATTAAATTCCATTTGATACTAAATATACATAAAGTAT
Organism: Myotis davidii; assembly: GCF_000327345.1. Classification (NCBI taxonomy): domain Eukaryota; kingdom Metazoa; phylum Chordata; class Mammalia; order Chiroptera; family Vespertilionidae; genus Myotis; species Myotis davidii. The sequence goes on along the minus strand of NW_006287829.1, from coordinate 2,816,844 downwards.
AGATAACATTAAAGCAGGATTAATATTGAAAAAAAGTCATAACAGTTACCTGATGGGATATTTTGCCTTCTAATTTTCAACATATATTATCAGTATAAGTATGTCAAATTTCAAATTTCTTAACTTATATTTGAGATATAGGAAATTTTTGTATCAAGCTACTAGGTGTTTTTTTTTTTTATAGAATTGAAACTTTACTTCAGTCTAAAAGATTAGTGTGGCCTTGAATGGTGAATTTCCATAGATGAGCTTCGCTCTCTCAATTTTGTTACTATTAAAAATTGTACACAAACTCATTTGAAAAAATATTTGGCCACGATTTTGCTTATAAAATTAAAATAAGCATTAATAATAGTGGTAACTCCCTTAATATCACATACTTAAATAGGCATTTAAAATAACATTATTATTATTATTATTATTATTATTGTTAAGCCACAGAATATTAGATGGAACTTTAAAGCTGGTGACTTAATTAGATGAACCTATAGAATTTATCAACAGCTTCATTTATTTTTAACACTCTTACATAGGACTAATATATTCCAACTACAATCCGAGTGCTTTACAGAATTAGCTGATGAATTTGTAAAGTAACCCTCTGAGGGAAATGCTGTTGTTATCACCATTGGGCAGGTGGAAATGCCAAGATCCCAGACCAGGTTCATTACGCCAGGACTCGACACTGAAGGACAGACAGCACTCAAACTCCTCCTTCTGTGCTCTCAGTCACTATATCAGACATCTCTTCAACAGAAAATGAAAATAGCCTTTATGACTTATCCAGAGTCTCATAGCTATTTAATGGAAAACCAAACGGGAGCAACATTCTCCCAAATCACTTTAATATGTCTTCAATTGGGGCAAAATAATGGCAAAATAACTCAGGAAAATAAGACATGTTCCTAAGGTAAAGTATCTTGGTTTCTATTCACTTTCTATTCCAGTTTTCTAGATGCAGAAAATAAATACCTTTTTTAAAAACAAAAATCCTTTACTGTGTTTCCCAGTATTTGCTGAATGATACTAATTTTTTATACAATGTTCCATGTTAACCTGAGCTAAAGAAAGGAGGAGGAACAATAGGAGGAGGTTGAGTATGGGAAATTTACAAACAGTGATGGATATTAAAGAACAAGTATGGGCTTTTAATTTTGTAAACATAGAAATGAACATGGTTAGGAGCACAATTTCTAGAAGATTCCTCCATTATGTGTTTCCAAAACAGCATCCCAACCAGCACTGATGCAGATCTCCGTCCCACTTCCCCCAGTAACCTGAATGTGTTTTTCTAGAATAAGGACATCATACACAAGGAACAGAAAACACAATGCCTCACGCATGAGGCAGCCATAATGATACCATGTATGTTTATGCATTGTGTTAAGAAATATTGTGGGATTGTAGCAAAATGCAGTGATGCCAAGTAGTCTATTTGCGGGAGTAGCTTTAAAAAATAAAACTTGGAACTGCTTTATGACCCACCAGTTCTACTTCTGGAAATATAACCAAAGAACCCTGAAACACTAATTGGGAGGAAGATATGCACCTCTATGTTCAGTGCAGGGTTATTTACAGTAGCCAAGATTTGGAAGCAGCTCAAGTGCCCATCAGTAGATGAGTGCATAAAAAAGCTATGGTGCATTTACATAATGAACACTTGGTCATAAAAAAGAAGGCAAGCGTACCCTTTGGTGGTCCTAGAAAGCATTATGCTGAGTGAAATTAGCCACTCAGAGAGAGACACATATCATATGAGTTTACTCATGTGTGGAATCTAGTGAACAGAATTAACTAACAAAATAGAAACAGACTCATAGATAGAACACAGAGTGACAGCTGTCAGGGGGAGGGAGATTGGGGAGCTGGTTGAAAAAGGTGAATGGATTAAGCAAAAAAACACAAACAAAACAATAGCAAATAGACACAGACAAAAGCCTGGCCAATTACTAGAGGGAAATGAGAGTGGGGGGAGATAGAATAGGGTAAAAGGAGGATAAAGGTGATGGAAGGAGACTTGACTTGAGGTGGTGAACACACAATACAGTGTACAGATGATGTATTATAGAACTGTACACCTGAAACTTACATAATTTTATTAACCAATGTCACCCCAATAAATTCAAAAGAAAGGAAAACAATAAAATAAAGAGGTCACACACTGCCATTTAGCCCCAGTCGATTGTTGGCATGCTGGAGTTTAAGCCAGCTGGTGGAATTCTGATTTTGACTTTTATGCAAATTGATCAATATTAAAATGTTGGCTCTTTTGTGTGTGAGAAGATGATAAACCATGTCTATCCAGAGACGAGCTCCAGCCCTATTTTGCATGCATATTTCAACCTCTGCTATAAATAATCTCAGACAGAGATTTGATGGTATTTTTTACTGGTTGGTAGGTGACCACATGCTTCTGTGAAACTTTACTTAAAACTATCATAATCTGTTTTCTGGTGAAGCAACTTGGAGGTACAGAAAAAGTATTGTTGAATGCATGACAATTTACAGCACAATTTTTTATAGTTAGAAAGTAGACATAAATCTTACTTCTCTAATTTTAAAAATAGGTAAAATCTGTCCTGGCTTGAAGTAATTACACTATTGTGCACTCACATTTACTTAAATTAATATTTAAAGATGGAACCAATTGAAAGTGAAATTAAATTAAACCAAAGTGTCATGTTGCACTGGGTGCTGATGGTTTGTAATTGATCAGATATGCAAATGTCAATCTATAAATGTAATAAGCTATGCATACAAAATAGGTTAAATATAAAATGCTTAAGACAATATGTCATTAGAATGTAAGATGATGCTGCATAAAAAGATTGAGCTCAATTGCATAATAAATAATGTAAGAAAATAGAATATCTTTTGGAGGGTATTTGTGAAGTGAAATTGGGAATCTCATAGAAACAACATTTCACATAAATATGTCTTATACATTTGAGCACTGCAAAACTTCATGATTTTCAAAGAAATTAGTGGCTTAATAATATAATCAAGTTCTATAATTGGTATCCGGTGACTTACATGCACACAATTCTCATATCTGGGTGCTTTTATTATCATCCTGCCTACACAACTTTATTCTACTTAAATAATCCTAAAGTGAATATGGAGCATGGTATATAAGCCTCAAATGTATTCATCATAGAGTATAAGCCTCAAATGTACATTTTTATACTTGAAGCACAACTCAGATATCTTTGCACTTTTTTAAACTCCCTACCTCACCTTTTATTTTCTCCCCTTCCCAAGAAGGGCAAGTTATATGGGAAAGATATCATTGCAGCATATATATAACATTATAAATGTACATATATATGTATAATGTTTTTATAGAGATATATAGTTGCAAATAAGAGCTGCTTAGAATTTTGCTTCCACTTTCTTGACTAGGATCATGACTAAAATCCAACAGACCTATTACTGAGGCAAAATGAATCTTATGAGGGATGTTATGGTATGTGGGCTTGCATTCAAAATCTGGCTACTATACAGGGTGGCGGGGGTGGGGGGAGTAACTTTACAGTTGTTCACATGGAAAATAATACAAAAATAAATAAATAAATAATAACACAAGAATAAACTCTGTTTGAAATGCTCACAACTATAAACTTACTTTTGTCCCCAACCTGTACACTAGGTCCTGCACTATAATCCATTATAGTTTTTAACCATTATCATGGTAAAATTTTTTTCAGCAATGAAAATTTGAGGTACTATAGTCCACACAGACATTAATGAGAGTCAATACTTAAACACAGCTGGCTTTAGTTTCCATAATGTGACCTTGGTTTCCTTGTTTGTTCTAAGAATTCCAAGTATATAATATCTTCATACTACAATGTATGACACAGTATATTGTTCAAAAATTATTCCAAATGCTAGAAGCCATTGCTACCAAGGATAGAAACGGTGGGAAGAATGATCTAGGAATATGTCCAGGGCAATCTTAAAGCAGAGAACTGTGTGGAATGAGTGGTGAAATTAGATTTATATTTAGAGGATGGTCCAACACATGTTCAGAATTAATTTAGGGCCAGATTTATAAGACTGTGAAATTAATGAAGGCTGTTGTCATCTTTTCCCATGCATTTTAGTAATGCCAGATAACATGATTGGTAGAGGCAGAAAGCACTTCTCAAATAAGGGAGAAGTTATATTTAAAATTTTCTTATTTCATATTTTTAAAGCATCTTTAAATAGTCACAATGTCATAAGTTTGTAGAGTTTTTTTAATACTCCTTACACTTTTTTCTTTCTTAATACTTAGTTTTCCATGTAAATTTGAGTATGGTGGATGGCAGGGTATTGTAAACTCTTCAATGCTTGAAATCCTACCCAACATTTCTTTGAAATATAGTCCTCTTATGTTTATTTCAATCTCTTCTAGCTTAATGGGTTGTTTTAGAATAAAAAGACCAATCTGCTTGAAATAATGAATTATTAGTAAGGCATTTCTGACAGTTCTTACGCAGGAATCACTTCTGGACAGGCGAGAATACCTTCTCCCTTTCACAGAACACTTGGCTACTTTGATCTTCACTCATCAGAAAGAGCCTTCAGCTAAAACCCTGTGTGAAAAACCAATTACAAAGAGAAGGTGTGGGTTTTGTAGAGGTTGGAAAGCAAAACGGGTAACCCTCAGACCTTTGTAAGTTTTCCAGTGCTTTTCTCTTGTAGAGAGAAAATACCTTTTTGAAAGTTTTGACCCCCTCCCCCCACCTCAACCCAGGTTCTTTGAAAGTTTGAAATTAATGCTGAAAATAAAGTATGACCCCACTGAACTTATCAAACCTGGTAGGATCATTCAAGGGTCATCCACTGTACGATGGAGGCTTTATGTTCCTTGGAATTCTTGGAACAAATCAGGGAACCACAGCCTTAGGATATAAATAGGGAATCAATAGACTATGGGTGTTTAGCCACATATGGCAAGCGCAGAGGTGTGTAAAACATAGAGCTTATCTTCTAGGAGCTTGTGGAGAGGGGACATTGGTATAATTACGAAAAGAAACACATGGAATTCTTTGGTAGTTAGGAGGGAGGAGTCAGTGACATGGGTGAGGGGACCTTAGAGGCTTTGGAAAAGAAGCGTGTTTGGCAGGTTCTGTGCTAAGAACCTCCACCCTTTGAAGGACAAAGGACAGCTACTGCAGGTTGCTTCAGAACGAACAGAATGGGGGTCAGTCTGAGGTACAGACGCCTCACATTTTCCTCCTCTTTGCAGGAAAGATAAGATGACGGTGGTGACAAGATCACCTACTGTGTGTTTAAACTGTTAAGCAGCAAACTCGGGATAGGTTATCACCCTCAGGAGGAATGCCTGGAAGTGTGTCATAGAGGGCAGCCGCAAGGCCAGTAGCTTCTGTGCTTTGGGGAAAACTCTGTGGCAATTTAGCTGGAATTAGCTCTATTCCTGCCCAAAGCCACAACCCCTTGAGGTATTGTTAATGAAAGCTACCTGACTAATCAAGCAAAGTAACACTGTGGCCAAGATTCCACTGCCTCCATGGGACTGCACCAAGCAATCAGTGACCCCGCATAATGGGATCTGTGTGAGGCCCCGTTTGGTCAGCACAGCTTTCACGTTGTGCTTTCCCCCAACTGGGAGGATGCAGAATTCCTTTGTTTGCTTCCTTGCTTCCATAGACGTTTGCTGCATTCTATTGTTTGTTTGTTTTTGCTTTTCCTCTTCTCTGTCTTTGTACAGGGGCTAGGAAAATAAAATTATTTTCCTGGTTAACATGTTTTCTAGATTATTTTCTAATATCCCTCTTATTTTTCTAATCTCTTCTTTAATTTTTTTTTTATATTTTATTGATTTTTTACAGAGAGGAAGAGAGAGGGATAGAGAGTTAGAAACATTGATGAGAGAAACATCGATCAGCTGCCCCTTGCACACCTCCTACTGGGTATGTGCCTGCAACCAAGGTACATGCCCTTGGCCGAAATCGAACCTGGGACCCTTTAGTCCACAGGCCGACGCTCTATCCACTGAGCAAAACCCGGTCAGGGCTCTTCTTTAATTTCTTGCCCCAAATATGAACACCCATAGATTTGCCGTAAGTACTATTAAGGTAATTTAGAAGACAATGAAAGTGGGGATTAGAGGTGAACACCAGTGAGTGGAAACGCAGAAACACTGGTTGTGAGGGGCTGGCACCAGGAAGTGTGTGAGGTCCTGGGGTTCAAGGGCAGCTCAGATTCTACCTGGAGATCAGCTAACTACCTATGACTGAAGGCCTGTATAAATTAGCCAATTATTTCTGAACTTCTACCATGTTTCAGAAATTATGCAGATGAATAATGTATGGCCGACCCCTTCAAGTTGCTTAGCGTGTCATCTATGACAGGCTGAATGAGTAAAGCAGACAGAAGCAAGGGCAGTGATAGAACTATGAATAGGGGCACTTCTGTCGCCTTGAGGGAAGGGCTCTGGAAACTGTTCCTGGAGAAAGCTCTACCTGAACTGAGACACATTACAGCAATGGCGGCATTAGAGTCACTTCAACTGAGGTTAATGGTATCAAGCTAGTATCTATCCCTTAGTGTGAACTTGTGCATATCTAATATATATATGTACTATATTTCATATATGTGTGTGTGTCAAATGCACATGTACATGTATGCGTTTGTATATGTGTGCTTTTATAATACAGTATATATGTGTACACCCATACACAAACACACATTTCACATTACTCTTGGAGTTTAAGTGGAACATGGTTTTTAGGGAACAATGAAAGCCCCCAGTCTAGCTTGGCTCTTGTTTCAAAAAATTTTCCCGTGCCTATTGTGACAAGGAGAAGCCCTGGACCCATTATGAGTTTTACCCCAAGCCTTCAAGGTCTTTCAAAGGTTATATTCTACTTACGTAATAGTCAAACAAGAGCAAAGGGCTCATGAAAATGCGCTGTCGCTGGCGTGGAATCCAGGTAGCACTGAAGGAAATGTTTGAAAGGGCTGTGTCGCCCCGCGGCCACCACCAGAGGGCTCAACAGGAATTGTTCTTTGAACAACACTCTAGAGTAGTTAATGAAAGAGCAACTTTGAAATATTTGCCACCTAAAGGGCTGGGGAGAAGCTGAGAGAGACAGGAGGGCTTAGAAAGATTCCACCAGGAGCCGTTACTAGGAAGTGACTAGCAAAGAAAGCAAATGTCAGCTTCTGGAAGCCTGTGTTGACAGTGGCTGCTGCCATGTGCTTCGCCGAGAGCATCTGCTAAATTCTGAGATGCTGCCATGGGAGCAGCGGGAGCAGCCGTCATTGGAGGGTAGGCGGGCCGTCAGTTCCCAGCATCCTAATATGCCACCCTTAAAGCCAACACAGGGGGTTGCAATGTGGGATTTTTCTTTATATTCCTGACAAAGATTAAATTATTTCCCAACAAGAAACACTGAAACTCACAGGATTTTCAAGAGGAAACATAGGATTGTAGACAGGATTGAGATGAAGCCTGTTTTTTGTTAGATTTGTGCCTATGGCTGTTCATCCAACGCCTATTCCACGGTAGTGTTTTGAGAATGTAATTAGAGCATATTTGTTTAAGACTGTGTGGTAGAAAGAATGCTCCCCCAATATGTCCTAATCCCCAGAATATGTGAACATATTACTTTACATGTCAGAGGGAAGTCAGATAGATATGCCATTAAGCTGAGGATCTTGAGATGGGGAGATGATTTAGGTTTATGCAGGTGGGACCCACGTAATCATGAGTCATGATAAAAGGGACGTAAGCAGGTGAATGTGGAGACAAAGGACA
>NW_006287829.1:2799090-2807666 GCF_000327345.1 Myotis davidii | reverse complement strand
GAGGACCCAGCACTGACTGCTGTGGCTCCAAGTGCAGTGACCCAGCATTGACTGCTGAGGGGGCAGTGAATTAGGCCTGGAGAGAGGCCTGAAGAGAGAAACAGGGTCTGATCCATAGCCTCTGTGGCAGCTGTTGATCAGCACTTGCTCTCTCTTTCTCTCCAGCAGCCTCGCCTCCATTTCCATCCAGGCCTCCACCAGGGATGCTGATCGGCCCCACCTTTCTGATCAGACCCCGTTGATAGGCCCAGAGACGCTGATTGGCACAGAAACCGACCAATCAGACCAAACCTGGATGAAGTGTGAGGAGCCAATGGCTGCCTAGAAGGCGGAGCTTTTGACACTGACTAACATAGGAACTGGCCAATCAAAACCAAAGTGGCCAGCAGGAAAAGGCAGTTGGGGTTGCAATGTGGGATTTTTCTTTATATTCCTGACAAAGATTAAATTATTTCCCAACAAGAAACACTGAAACTCACAGGATTTTCAAGAGGAAACATAGGATTGTAGACAGGATTGAGATGAAGCCTGTTTTTTGTTAGATTTGTGCCTATGGCTGTTCATCCAACGCCTATTCCACGGTATTGTTTTGAGAATGTAATTAGAGCATATTTGTTTAAGACTGTGTGGTAGAAAGAATGCTCCCCCAATATGTCCTAATCCCCAGAATCTGTAAACATATTACTTTACATGTCAGAGGGAAGTCAGATAGATATGCCATTAAGCTGAGGATCTTGAGATGGGGAGATGATTTAGGTTTATGCAGGTGGGACCCACATAATCATGAGTGATGATAAAAGGGATGCAAGCAGGTGAATGTGGAGACAAAGGACATTTGAGGACGGAAGCAATGGTTGGAGTGATATGTTTTGGAGATGATTAAGTGGCCACCATATAAGAAATGCAGAGGCATTGGAAAGCTAGAAAAACCAAGGAAACGATTCCCTCCAGAGCCCCCAGATTCTCCCTGGAGCCCCCAGAAAGAATGCAGCCAGGCTGACACCTTGATTTGATCCCTATAAAACTAATTTTGGAATTCTGATTTCTAGAATTGTTGGATAGTGAGTTTGTGATATTTTTACAGTGGCAAATAGGAAACTAATACAAACTATTACAATGTATATTATAGACAAACTATTTCATAAATGGATATATTATTAATAGTAGTTTTGTGTTGTAAAAAGTATATTCTTTCAAAAACACTCCTTTAGACCTCAGTTGTATTTCAGCTCCGGGCCCGGATAAGCAACAAAACCAGCCACAGTCAGGACCAGTTGCATTGAATAATGACCCCCTGCCCCGGTGCCCGCCGACCAATCAGTGGAGACACAACCCTGAAAGGACACACCTGGAAAACGCTGAATAGTCCATCAAGATCTTCCCCTGGGACCGTCCCTAAAAACTCCACCTTCAAAACCCTAAAGATGGAGGACCCTTGTCTTTCCTTTCTCCCTCCCAACCTTAGGCAAGTTAATTAATTTCCTCACTCCCAAGCTCCAATGGCCTTTCCTTTACTTCCATAACTTGTTTCCTAAGCCCATTTCTTCCAGGAATTACTTATTTTACTTTTGTCATTTACCAAGTAAATGTTCTCTTATTAAAAAACTAGAGGCCTGATGCACGAAATTCGTCAGGAGTAGGCCTTCCTTCCCCCGGCTGCTGGCACAGGCTTCCCTCTGGCACCCGGGACCCAGGCTTCGCTCTGGTCACTAGCAGGCACCGGGGACCCAGGCTTCCCTCCAGCCCTGGTTTCATCCTGAAGGACGTCTGGAAGGATGTCCTATCTAATTAGCATATTCCACTTTTATTATTATAGATACTCCTTGAGGAATCAATAACACATTAATTTGTTACTTTATCAGATACAATTTACAAGAGTACAGGATAGTTCTCCTTCCTCCTCATCCTCCTCCTCCTCCTCCTCCTCCTCCTCCTCCTTCTTCTATTTTTTTTTTTTAACCAGAGGCTCATAAAATGGCTCAGAGGTGTGTGTATTAAGGTGGGGTGGGGGTATGGGAGGGGGGGCAAAAAATAAACTAGGGTGGGAAAGAATAACAATCAGGAGGAGGTAAGAGCTGACTGGTTCCTTCTCAGCCTGATATAGGGATTGGAGTTGAACAAAAGGATAAATCCCTTCCTCCAACCCTAGGCAGGAGAGAGATAAAAACAGCAAAAGGCTGTTGCTTTGGGCCTCCTTAGCCACCTGGAGAAGGGAGAAAAGCTAGTGTTTGATGTCATGAATTATGGGAAAGGGTGGAGGAGGTGCTGGATAGGGTAAAGGTCAACTTTGCATAAATAATTCCTATACCTTATCCTAATATATAAAAACCCTGGGTCTGTCATGACCAGAGGCTTAATCAACCAGAAGTCAGTCCTGCAGTCAGCACTGGGTTGCCGTGAGGACCCAGCACTGACTGCTGTGGCTCCAAGTGCAGTGACCCAGCATTGACTGCTGAGGGGGCAGTGAATTAGGCCTGGAGAGAGGCCTGAAGAGAGAAACAGGGTCTGATCCATAGCCTCTGTGGCAGCTGTTGATCAGCACTTGCTCTCTCTTTCTCTCCAGCAGCCTCGTCTCCATTTCCATCCAGGCCTCCACCAGGGATGCTGATTGGCCCCACCTTTCTGATCAGACCCCGTTGATAGGCCCAGAGACGCTGATTGGCACAGAAACCGACCAATCAGACCAAACCTGCATGAAGTGTGAGGAGCCAATGGCTGCCTAGAAGGCGGAGCTTTTGACACTGACTAACATAGGAACTGGCCAATCAAAACCAAAGTGGCCAGCAGGAAAAGGCAGTTGGGGGTGAGTTCAGGCTGGCAGGGGATAGCAGTGGGAGGTGAGATCAGGCTGGCAGGGAAGACCATTGGGGGAGACCAGCCCTGCAGGGGAGGGCAGTTGGGGGCCATCAGGCTAGCAGGGGAGGGAAGTTGAGGGTGAGATCAGGCCAGCAGGGGAGTGGTTAGGGGGTGATCAGGATGGCAGGCAGGAGAGAAGTTAGGAGCCAGCAGTTCCAGATTGAGTGGGGAGCCAGCAGTTCCGGATTGTGAGAGGGACGTCCAACTGCCAATTTAGGCCCGATCCTAAAGGCAGTCAGACATCCCCTGAGGGGTCCCAGATTGGAAAGGATGCAGACTGGATGAGGGACAGATACCCCTCCCCCACCCCCCACCTTGCCAGTGCATGAATTTTGTGCACCAGGCCTCTAGTACCATTATAATCAGGATCACCAGTCTTTTTCTCATTTTAATTGGCAATATGATATTTACTCTAAAGTGCTAAATTCATTCACCAAATTATTCAAACATTAACAAGTATGTAAAACAAATTGTTTGGTTTAAGTGCATATTTTTAATAAATATTTTTTGTTCAAACAATATCTCAAATAGTTAATATCAAGCTACCATTTATTTATTTTCTATTTTGATATATACTACTTCCATATCCCTGCTTCTTTTAACACAAATTGATTGTTTGTTTTCTCATTTGCTATTTAGAATTAGTCTGAGGATAAAAACCATTCTTTATTAAACAGGATTCTGGCCAGGGCACAAAATGAAAACAATGATTGACTTATCTTAAGCCCTTCTTCTGACTTTGGAAATTCTAGATTTCTTATTTTTTCAAGTAGTTTTGACCTTCACTTAATGATAGCAATTAAGTGTTCTGATTCTAGCTCTCTTAATTTAGCCCTGGTCATTCCATGGCATCTTAAATAAGACTCTTGTTTTTTTGTAAATGTTTTCAAGTTACAAGAAAAAATTATATTGGACAAAGTTAGACAGATTTATTTATCTAATATGTATAGGCAGTGTGTCCCAAAGCTCTTGACCATCTGGAGATTAAGATACTGCCCGCATATTAAATGCAGCCTCTCCTATAATTCACAAAACGGCTTTCTCAGAGCCTGATTCTAGCCTGTTTCTATGATGATCACATTTTGTAGAATCAGAAATTGACATTTGTTATCATCTGAGAATTTTTTTTTTTTACAAATTGCAAACTTATCTCTTTGAAAAGATTTTCAAAGATAAAGCATTAGCTCACAAAATTAACTTCCGCATTGACATGCTTCTTTCAATGTTCCACTGCGCTTCCTCCCCTCTAAGCTCAGTGGTAAGCTTTGTGAAGGCTAAGACAGTCTTTTAAGTCTACAGTACAAAACATATCAGAGTATGGGAGAACTTAATTTATAGGGATAAAATAAATTTAGTAAAGCACTTTACTGTGAGACATGCTATTATATAAAATGGGATGAGCTATCATGAAAAAATCAAGACAAAATTCCTTGTATAGGAAAGAATAGCCCATTATTAGTTATTTATTAGCTCCTATTCACTGAATGGGCTTTTAACTCTAAGGAAGCTAATAAACTGGTCCTGGTTCCTCTCCTGTAATCATACATCTCATTACATGTGTGAAATGGTCATAGTCTGAAGATACACCTTATCATCAATCACTTATCTGTACCAAATCGGTTCCCTTTTCCCATTCTTTTGCTTAAACTCTTCCTTATGTTGATAAATGCCTACCTGTTAACTTTTTCTTCAAAGTCAATCCAAACATGGATTGTACAGTTTTATTTTCTACTTTTCTAGAATATCCTCCCCAACTCCTTGAACACATACTGATCTATTTTTTTCCTTGAACTTATGGTGTTTGTAACTATATCCTTTATCATTACAGGTCTTCTTCAACTACTTATTGCCTACTTATTTGCTCTACTACTCCTAGCAAGTTCTTAGCTCCTATTTTAAGAAGTGTTGTTTCTCACTAAATAAAATAAAAATATTAAAAAATGTGCTGTTATTTTTTAAATGAAATTCTAATATATAGTGACTATGCAACATTCATGAGGTCTCAGATGTTGTCTACTTTGTTCCTTTCTGAATCATTACCAATATCACAAAGTAGATGTTCAGTAAATATACTGTATATGAAGTCAGTGAAAATGTTGATCACGTTATTTATCACCGTGTCATGGGTGTGATTTCTGAGAGGCTAGGTTTACTGTACTAAGTACAGGAACTTTATAATTGTGCATGTTGTTCCATATTAAGAATAAGGAAAATGTTTGGGAATCGTGCCTTAGTCCCATCTCTAGCAATAAGTCTATTTGTGTTTCATGATCTACTCTACTGCTTGATTCAGACCATGGAAGTACAATGTGCTAGGAAACTAGGTCACTTGGCACTTGGAAAGAGTTAATATTACATGTATAAACGAGACAAAACCAGGAGCTGAGGAGCTGCATGAAAGTATAAGTATCTGGAGTCCCCTGCTTATAGGCAAATTCCAATTTTAACACCTGTAATTCTTTAATTACTTACAACCTAAAAACAGAAGAACTGGTTATTTTCTTAAAGGTTATGAAATTACTGTGTATGCTATGGAAGAGTTAGATTATCCAAATGCACTTTTCTTGCACAGAAGGTAAAATAGCTATTTAATTGTATTCAGGTAAAAACTGAGAACCTAGCTCCTCTATCCATAATAGAAATAAAAATATTTTAGGAATGTGGGCCTCACCAAATTAGTTTTTAATATTGATCATTAATTCTTAGATACTCTTAGAGGCTTGGCCAAACATGAGTATAAAAGTTCACATCTATGGATCATCCAAGATGCTAAAACTAAATATCATTTATCATACTTGGCTTATTTATTAGGATTGTACTTTTCAATTGAGTTTCTGTAAATAATCAGTTTCTTTTTTTTAAGAACTTAATAATAGGAAGAACTTTTTTACTATGTGACTCCAATTTTATAGATTGAATTTGTTCAAAGTCATGAGGAAAATAATTTTACTCATAATAAGTATAATGCTATATAGTGGGAAAGAATGAATCTCACTCTTTTCCAGTTATCAGCTCATCTCAATCAAATGAATTACAGTGTTCTTGTTGATTATAATGCGTCTTCAATTTGAAGGCTGAGAAGGGACCCAGGATTCCTATAAACATGATCCTAGATTCTGATTTTCCCCAAAACTCTGCTTCAAGAGAACTTATCTTAAACCTCGTTTATGAATGTTGAAGGTAATCGTTCTCATCTGAATCAATGTTGCTAGTCCTTTCTAAATTGATTAAATATGAGGTGTTGTTGCTTCTTTAATCAGAAAATGACTACAGCCTATAAGACTGCTGAGAGAATGTAGAAAAGCAGTAAATAAAGGCTATTTTCTTGATGCCTCTGGTAACATATGAATTCTAATAAAAACATTAAATAGATCTCCCTATTTTATTTTTTTATAGTGTCTGAAAGATTATTTAGATATTTTCATTATTTTCCGGTGGTCAAACTTATAAACCTATAAAAAGTGAAACAAATGAAGCACTCTCTAGTTTAAAACAATACTCTTCTTTATATCTTAGTTTTCTTTATTATTTTTTAAAGTTTGTGCTGTATTTGGTTGTTTCCTCCAAAATCTCCTCTCCCTTTCTCTCTCTCTCTCTCTCTCTCTCTCTCTCTCTCTCTCATCTCTCTCTGAATGTATACATTCTATTGGTTCTATTTCTCTGGTTTTAAAAGATAAATGGAGGCATATTAAAATTTTAAATGCTGAGGAAAAAATCTATTAAAATTGAACAGCATCCAATCTCACAGAAAAGAGCTCCAAGGAGCTATACAAAATGAAAGAATTTTGCAGGCAGAAGGCAGTAGGAACAAGAAAGTTATCCTAGGCAAACAAACAAACAAACAAACAAACAGCAAAAACAGGTTGCTTATCATAAAGTTACTTTTCTTTAGGAGATGGCAGATTACCTAACTAGTGCTGATCAAATGATTCTTGATCAACTGGTTTAAGATTCCATTTCGGGAAATCCAAACTGTAATTAAGTCTTAAGTTTGGAGACATAGGGTTTTGCATACATGATTTATATTGGGCCTGTTTTCTTGTTTTTAGCACTGGAGAGTCCTGGCTAATAAGACCCTGGTTAATTGTCTCAATAAAATGACCAAAATTCTCATAAGAGCCAGCTTCCAGGTTTGCAGATCAGATGAATTAACATAAGCAATGAAATTTCATTAGGAGGATATTGCATAATATTCTGCTGCCAGCATATTAAGCATTAAAGGCTACTGAGCATGCTCATTTTTAATAGAAATTTTAAATCATCTTTCTATTGGAGCTAAGGGAGTGAAGCACTAAAGTAGAGGAAGTTGTTTAATGTTAAAAAAGTTATCTGTCCTGAGAAAACTAAAAGTGGTACAGAGACATCAAAAAGAAAAGGGAAAAATAAACATACCAATGCAAAACTGACTTCTTTGGATCTTCTTCAGCTCTGTTCTGTTTGTTATTGTAAATTTCTGCTATTCTCTACTCCCCTATTCTCAGTAGCGCCTAATACTTCAGCAATGCCCTCTTCTATTTTTTAATCTATTGGCTATCAGTTAAGATAATGCAAGACTATTTCTCCTAAAGGACTTTGCAAAAACGTTGAGTTTTAAGACAAATGTGTCATGAAAAATAATTTTAGGCTTTGAAACTAATCCTTTTCCATATTGCAACTCCCTCCTTGAAAAAGCTGATTCTCATTACCCTCATATACCCATTATTTGCTCAGTGCTAAAATTTACTGGTAAAATGGTTTCAGAATTGCTAACATAAGTCCCTATGAAAAAGAAGTCTAGCAACTAGAGTTCAGCATTTCTTTGTCTTTAGTTGAGGTCATATAGTCCAAATAAGGAATTTAAAATATATTTGTACTACTTCTTTCTTCCCACCTGTTCATGGGTGCGGTTATATTATTCATTTAAAATACAGATTGGTTAACTTGTTTCTGTTTTTATTAAATTTTAAGGTTTCCTCCAAATTTTTTGTTTTTTTATTCTATTTTTGATTATATGAAACACTAGCATGTTTTCACAAGCAGGATTATGCAAAAAAGATAAATTTGGAGTTGTGTCACCACCTCCTACCCACTGTTCTCCATATCTCCTTCCCATCCATTCCTTGTAGGTAAACGATCACATTGATTTCCTATTTATTCTTCTACTATTTCAATTATTGTTTAGTTACTCATAGCTAAACTTAGTTTTTCTAACATGAATTCCACAATATTTTCCCCATTATAATAGATTATTTCAATAGTTTGAAGGATTCTGTTTTTATTATTATGGTGTAATGAAAATAATTGCATTTTAGAATAAACAGAATTCATTTCAGTTTGAATTCAATATTTTTATTTACTAACTAGAGTAAATGAAATTCATGAATGAAATTCATGCATGGCAGGGGTGTCCTCAACCCGGCCTGCACCCTCTCCAATCCTGGACGCCTCAGGTGATGTCTGACTGCCCTGTGGGATCAGGCCTAAACTGGCAGTTGGACATCCCTCTTGCAATCCAGGACCGCTGGCTCCTAACTGCTCACCTGCCTGCCTGCCTGATTTCCCCTAACCACTCTGCCTGCCTGCCTGATGCCCCTATACGCTCTCCTGCCTGCCTGATCACCTCTAACCACCTTTGCCTGCCTGCTTGATCACCCTAACTGCTCTCCCCTGCCGGCCTGATTGCCCCTAGCTGCCTGGGGCCAACCCCAGCGGGTCTAGGGGTCCCCAAAGGTGTAGACGGA
>NW_006287829.1:2794802-2799000 GCF_000327345.1 Myotis davidii | reverse complement strand
TTTTTATATATATATAAACTAGAGGCCTAGGTCACAAAATTTGTGCACAGGGGAGTGTGTCCCTCAGCCTGGCCTGCACCCTCTCCAATCGGACATCCCCCTCATAATCCAGGACTGCTGGCTCGCAGCCCCTCACCTGCCTGCCTGCCTGATCGGCCCCTAACCACCTCTGCCTGCCGGCCTGATCGCCCCCTAAACAGCAAGGATGGACCGGCTCCCGGCACCTAACTGCCTCTGCCTCAGCCCCACCACCTTGGCTTTTTCTGGAAGGACATCCAGAAGATGTCCAGTCTAATTAGCACATTACCCTTTTATTAGTATAGATTGTGCAAAATTCTTAACTTTTATGAGACACATATTTTTAACAAATGGAAACATGTTCAATTTTACAAAGTTGCCTTTGTGAGTAAAATAATGTATGTAATTTGCCTACCACTCAGTTCTCCATATTGGTAAGTTTGTTGGTAATTAAGACTGCCATTATTTCTAGTACTAAGGTCATGTCTCACAGTCGGAACACATGCTCTGCTTTTCATAAACACATGGTATTCATTAGCAAATCCATATAACAGTCTACCAATATTTTTATTGAATTCTCAAAATGCACCTCATTTTACTGTTCAGAAAGTTATGCGAAAGGCTTAATGATATTGTGTTAATGTAAGATTCAGGCCTGAATAGTGAATTCTTTTTAATCCAGGGTGACTTCCACTAAATTTTGCTAACTTTTCACTGGGAGATAAAATGAATATGTTTCACTCTCTAGAATTAGACTACACTAAAATAGCTCCATAAATCCCATTCATTTCAAGAATTTTAAATCTACATGAACAGACAGGGAAAAGTGTAAATATATTTGCTCCCCAGATGCAGCCCATAAATGCTATGGTTTTTCACTCAACAATAAAATGGAGTTCATGAAATGAGAATTCTAATATACTTAACAAAAATATTATATACCATACTTTCAAAACACAATTATATTTAAAATGTTATAAAACATGTTTATATGTGAGAGTTCGTGAAAATGTCTTTGCAATGAAATAAACTCAAATATTAACACGGTATCTGAGGTGCTATTTATTTTATGAAGTGTATAATTTGTCTCTTAGTCTTTGTGCTTGACTCTCAAATGTAGAAATAACCACTTGACTTCAGTACTATTGAAACTTCAGGTGATTTTCTGCTTTAATATTTAAAGGGCATTAACAAGAGAGGTAAGGTCACTTGAATCCCTGAGTTTAGTTTTTATTCTTAGAAGCACTTAGGTCCGCCACTGACAATTTTTCTCAATTAGAAAACATAATAAGGTATGCAAGTAGTATGCACCTGAAGTTAAGTGCATCCTGCCCTGGTCAGGCAAGCGTCGTTGACATTTTAAGTAGAAAGGTTGAAGGAATCAAGTTCATTTTGGAGTAATTTTGCAAGCTGAGGTAAGATCAATCCATTCTATAACAGGAAGCTTCTAGACCATAAAGAAAATAAAAGCAGTGCATAAAAGTGATGGAACATTACAAAAATCTATGCTTTGGTCAAGAGAAGATAATGAAACTTAATATTGCTAAGACAACATTTCATCTAATTCCCTATTGTATGTGAGTGTGTAGGTGTGCACAAATGAATTTCCTTGAGATTACAGAAGTGAAGCAATTGGCTTGCTTTGTATCTTTGCCCTAAATCTTTAGACAGGAATAAAAATCTTGCTTAGTTTTAATGAACATTGGTTCATTCCTTCTCTCTTGCAATGCATTTTTTTTTATATAAACACTGATATTTATGTATATGTATGAGTTTGAAGTCTGAGGTGATTAGAGCATTTGGCCTCCAAAGATCACTGTATTTTTTTTTTTTTCTCTCAGTATGAGGAGAAGTGATCTGGGAGTCTCGGATATCAGCTTCTAGAGAGAGAGAGATCACTTGAAACTGTCAACCAAGTTATGGGCAAATGTTTCCTCCATGTGAGTCTATTTGCTTTTTGTCTGTTTTCAGTTACAGAATGCAAGTACATATTTAGACTAGCAGACGTTTTAGCTTGAAAGAAAATACATTTGATAAATGCTCATCATAAAAGGTCATTTTATATTTTCCACTTCTCAATGAATAAGATAAGCAACCAATAATTTAACAGAATTTTGGAAAACTTTCTGAAACCTATGGTCAATGAAAAACTAAATGCCGCCCTAGCACACATCTATATGAAAACAAGTAACAAGATTTTACCCTATAGAATTAGATTTTGCCATTTAATGAAAAATAATTCAGGCAGATTCACTCTACCAAAATATAACAGTGTTTAATTAGCAATTTCCCTTAAAAGTGGTTTTAGATCTTCAATTGAAATATCTTGAATCAGGAAAATTTGACTCTCTAGGGGACATTTATGGAAAAAAAAAAACTCTGAAAAGCTGAGTTAAAATCATTTTGGATCATGAAGTACATTTTGATCATTAACTTGTAACCCTTATCACAGGAAAATCCAATATTCAAAGCAGTACTGGAGGAGATGAAATGAAAAGTAAGTTATGTTACTCGGTTTGAAGTGGATTTTCAGTTAGAATTCGGCACATGCTGCAAACAGTCCTCATTCAGAAACTTTTCTCTCTTTATTTCTCCTGTGGGACTATTTTGTATTAGCAGTTGCATTGTGGATGCAGGTTTTCCAAAATAATTGACCCCCAGTGCCAAATTATTTTCCTGGTGGTGATTTCGACTGGGGGAAGCCATGCCAACTATTTCTGGCATCTGCAGAGTATATAGGGCATCAAAATTGCTTGCACTCTCCCCTCCTCCCCTCCATTTCCTTCCTACTCTATTCCCCTTTCATGATGGACAGTTACATTTTCGAAGTCTCTTTGTGGGGGTGAGTAGGAAGAAAGAACATGGCCAATACTCTGTCCTATTCTAAATACATCTCCTGCCAATTTTGTGATTTCAGTAATACTCAACTTTTATCCTTCTCTTTTATAGAATAACTAGAGGCCCAGTGCAAGGGGGGTCGCCCTCAGCCCAGTCTGCACCTTCTCCAATCTGAGACCCCTCGGGGGGTGTCTGGACTGCCGATCCTACAGGGATCAGGCCTAAACCAGCAGTCAGACAGCCCTCTCGCAATCCTGAACCACTGGCTCCTAACTGCTCACCTGCCTGCCTGCCTGATTGCCCCTAACTGCCCCCACTGCCAGCCTGATCACCCCTAACCACCTCTGCCTGCCGGCCTGATTATCCCTACCTTGCCCCCCTCTCCCCCCGCCAACCTGGTCACCACTCACTGGCCCCCTCTGCCAACCTGGTCGCCCCACACAGCCTGCTGTTTAGTCATTTGGTCACCCCTCACTGCCCTCCCTGCTGGCCTGGTTGCCCAATGCAGCCTGCTGTTCGATTGTTGTGTGATGGTGTCCCGACCAATTTGCATATTACCCTTTTATAGTATAGGTTATTATTATTTTCTAGGACTTTTGTGAAATCTAACTGAAATAACATATATGACTGACTCAGCACAGGTTCGCTAAAGAATACGCTCAACTCCTTTTTACCCTGACAGCAATGAGCCATGGAAAATGTCTCACTAACATTACCAGGCCTCACTGACTTCAACTACCTGTTATATGCACTTGCAATTGTGAGTGTACATGGGTGTGTATGTGTGCATATCAGTGTCTCATTCATATTACCTAGATCATGATTTACATGATGATAGACATTTATCATATTCATATATTGGTTTCACAATTTGTTTTGGCCACATTTATTTGTTTCCAAATATGTAGGAACATCGCCTGTGATCCTCACTTTGTCTAAGAAAAGTGAGCCTGCTTTACATCATGCTGTTATAACTTACTCAGTTTCAAGGGAAGTATTATAATAAAAACCAGGTATTTTATGTAGAGCTCTTTTACTTATTTATATTTACGCAACTTTACAATACGCTTTATTTTCTTATTATATTACCCCGATTTTTTGAGGTATTATTTCTTTTCATTTTTACAACTATTCCAATTCTTTACAATTTAAACATCTGTATAATGACCTATATTCTGTGGTTGTTTGCTTTCACTCAGTCACACCTCTGCCATTGACCTTGAGCAATTCTTATCTTTTTATATCTGTTTCCACATTTGTTATGCTCTGATTAGAAAATCTTTTCCCCCTAAAGAGACATAAGCATAGGATATTTTAAAATGTTGGAAGACGATTGATGATA
>NW_006287829.1:2793357-2794513 GCF_000327345.1 Myotis davidii | reverse complement strand
ATCATTTTAAAAACAGATTGTTATTGTTTTTATGACTCACATACTTAAAACTTTATCAGGATATGTTCTTCAATTAGAACATTCCTCTTTTTCTAATTGAGACATTATAGCATAAGCCCCTGCCAACTGTATTTCTAGATATTAATTTGCTTCAACACACCTGTCAGTTACATCTAAGAGTCCCCATAGTGGTGTCTTAAACATACGACTCTCATGTCCAGTTTTCTTGTGGAACATTTTTACTTCTCTTTCCCATCACCCACTTGTCATAAACAAATGTCCATGAAGTCATTTGCTAAAACCCCCTTACTTCCTGAGGCTGGCATTAGTAAGGCGGCTTCCAGTTATCAGGCGCCCTGATGCTGTTTCACTCATTGCGGAGCTAGACAATGGCTTATAGACAATGGCTTATATTTTTGCACGTGTGCATTGAAGCTTCTCTCCTTCTGACCAAAATATTATTACTTGAATCATGAAAAGCATTTCGTTCAGTTTTCATCCACTTTGTATCCACAGATGGTAAATCCAGTTCAACTGGTTTACGTGAAACCATGCTGCATCTCCCTCCCTGATATCCTCTCACCACCACTCAACTAGTTTAGACAGATACCATTAACAATGACAATTACATGTTAATCAATGACTAATAATTAATTTGGGGGGGAAATATTGAGAAATCATGCCAGGACAAGAAAGGATGGTATGTATTCCTCTATTAATACTTACTAAGATCGAGTTTAAATAAAAAAAAAAAAAATTGCTTGGTTACCATTGGGAGGATCAAAATATTCAATGAATATCATTTTATAAAATAAAATGTACTAATTCCTTAAAATTTTTTCCACGATTTATTAATGTATTCTTTAATAATTAGAACAATTGGTGTAAATGAACTCTCACCTTTGAAATAATTGCTACCATACTTTTACTTTCCAAACCTGCATTTCTATCTGGCTTTCCCTTTCAGAGCAGTGCTGACATTCAAGTAACCAAGCTCATGTTTGATCACTCCATCTTCACTAGGTAGTTGAAATGACTGGTGCCGGGGTCCAACCCCAGCAGGTCTAGGGGTCCCCAAAGGTGTGGGCGGAGTCAGCGAAGATGGAATGACACGGAGACAGCGTTCAGTTGATCAGCAGCCTTGCCACACTCTCCA
>NW_006287829.1:2791165-2793125 GCF_000327345.1 Myotis davidii | reverse complement strand
AAAGTGATTAACTACCCGCCTGGCACTTAGTTAAGGAGTTTCATCCCCTCCCTAACTTCAGGGGAAAATCTCTACTGGGGAAACAACCTTTCTCGGCGAGGTGACCTTGGTTAAAACACAGTGCCAAGCAGGTGAGCAAATATATTAAGAACAGTATGCCATATATGCCAGGTCCCTTGAAACAGCAAGGATGGACCGGCTCCCGGCAGACTGGTTACATTTTTCAATTCAAGCTATCTCTAGACTCTACTCTTTTTTTTCATAATGAAAAGAGAATTCCACAATTTTAACTTCTCTTTGCTTTAATCATTCTTACACATTGCTGTGAAACTGTTGTTAACCAGGCCTTTTGCATTTTGGAATTTAAGGTTAGATGTTAAGATTCAGGTGCTGACAGGGTTTGAAATGTGATCATCGAGTGAATGCTGCTAAAGCAGTAGAAATCGTGGACCTTGAAGGAGAGGTTCTTTGAAGTCCCCTTTGATTTTGATAGTAGCTATTGATAAGAGAAAGAACATAATCCAGGTTCTAGAATGGTCCATGGAAAAGGAATATTCTAGAAGTCACTCTACTCTCATTTATGACACTTTCCACTCTTTACCATGTTGGGCACATAGCTTACTTCCTCCTCCCACTCCCCACCCACCCCACACACAAATTATAGTCTCCTTGAGTAATGTTTTGTGTGTTTTCTATTACTGCAGTCTTATCCCAATATTGATATAACTCTGCCACACATAAAGTGTGTATGTAAAAGGCATTCACTGAGTGAATAATAAATGAATAATATACTTTTAGGATATTGATCTGTTCTGCTCTTCTCATTTTTCAGATGGGAAAATTAAGGTCAAGAAGACAAATAAATGTTCAAGGTCATCAGGCTAGAGGGAAATCATGATTATAATTGGTTGAATACACAACCCAGGCTATCCAGAAGAGTTTAGGTTTATGCTGTGATCCTGGAATAATTTTATAGTGCCGTTCTTACTCTTAATATTCTCCTGTGTAAACTGTATGGTCACCTCATTATAACCTAAACCTCTTAGTGAAGTCTTGTGACCTTTTTTCTACTCTGCCATATTGTTACTAATTTCTGAATAAATTATTTGAACATCTATGTGACTAAAAGTATATCAACAATGAATAGATAAATAATGCAGATTCGGGGGCTCTTATCCCTGTGGGTCCTTTGATAGAGGTTCCAGTACATAATTTTATTTTCAAGAAGTATTTTTTAAAATATCACTTTTTAAAATGTATAATCCAGATGTACTTATAATTGAAATACATATTAAATAAAGGACAAAAGATAAATGTAATGAAAATTGCAGAATGATCAAATATAAGAAAGTAGTTAAGTACATTGAAAATTTTCCTGTGAAAAATTGTTAGAATGTCTAAGTGTATTTACTAGGATTGATATTTCAATTCCAAGTATTGGGTCTCATATATTAAATCAACTCATTTTTATTTTTTGCTGTGTAATTTTAACTACTGACATAATAATACATTTTACATATCAACCTTTTAAAGGCAGAAATAATAGTTTTTGTAACTTTCAGTACAAGGTAGAGGTTATTCATTCCCTCAGTCTGAACCCCTGAACCATGCTGTACCCAACTGCACATTTAATGTCTGCACATCTCCTTATTGCTTTTGAAAAAGCACTAATACAGGTTCTATGAAATTCTTACTGCTCTTGAAAATTATATTATTTTCCATTTGCAATCAAATAATGCTTTAATGTTATAAAAATTAGGAAATGCAGATAAATGAAAAGTTTTGAAAATTTCATCAAACAGTAAGAAACAATCACTGTTGTTATTATTTTAACTAATGAATTTTTCCAGACTTCTCTTTATGCTTACATATTGTGTATGGTAATCAACCATGATTCCTAATCCAGAAAACTTCCATTCAAATGTAGACGCTACCATTTATAGCCATATGACTTTGGGCA
>NW_006287829.1:2790317-2790872 GCF_000327345.1 Myotis davidii | reverse complement strand
ATTTTTTAAAATATCACTTTATAAAATGTATAATCCAGTTGTACTTATAATTGAAATACATATTAAATAAAGGACAAAAGATAAATGTAATGAAAATTGCAGAATGATCAAATATAAGAAAGTAGTTAAGTACATTGAAAATTTTCCTGTGAAAAATTGTTAGAATGTCTAAGTGTATTTACTAGGATTGATATTTCAATTCCAAGTATTGGGTCTCATATATTAAATCAACTCATTTTTATTTTTTGCTGTGTAATTTTAACTACTGACATAATAATACATTTTACATATCAACCTTTTAAAGGCAGAAATAATAGATTTTAATTTTCAGACAAGGTAGAGGTTATTCATTCCCTCAGTCTGAACCCCTGAACCATGCTGTACCCAATGGAACATTTAATGTCTGGACGTCTCCTGATTGCTTTCGAAAAAGCACTAATACAGGTTCTATGAAATTCCTACTGCTCTTGAAAATTATATTATTTTCCATTTGCAATCAAATAATGCTTTAATGTTATAAAAATTAGGAAATGCAGATAAATGAATGAAAATTTC
>NW_006287829.1:2782110-2790302 GCF_000327345.1 Myotis davidii | reverse complement strand
AAACCATGTTTTCTAATCCAGAAAACTTCCATTCAAATGTAGACGCTACCATTTATAGCCATATGACTTTGGGCATCTAACAGCCTTTCAGCAGCTCGATTTCCCACGCAATGCAATGAGAATTAAACTGTATGTACCTTATGTGGCTTTTGTAAAGTAATACATATAAAATGCTCAAGTAAATATTTGCATAATGGCTAGTTACCAGTATATTGGGACATAAAAGTTATACATGGAAATTTTATACAATAGTACTAGAGGTCCGGTGCACGAAATCCACGCACTTGGGGTAGGGGGTCCCTTAGCCTGGCCTGTGCCCTCTCACAGTCCGGGAGCCCTCAGGGGATGTCCGACTGACAGCTTAGGGCATTCCCTGCTGTCTAAGCCAGCAGTCAGACATCCTTAGCGCTGCTATGGAGGTGGGAGAGGCTGCAGCCACCGCCACTGTGCTCGCCAGCTATGAACCCTGCTCAAGGCTTCTGGCTGAGCAGTACTCCCACTGTGGGAGTGCACTGACCACCAGGGGGCAGCTCCTGTGTTGAGCGTCCGCCCCCTGGTGGTCAGTGTGTGTCATAGCTACTGGTCATTTGGCCATTTGGTGAATTTTCATATTACCCTTTTATTATATAGGATAAGTACTGACTGTATACATTTACTTAATAGATATCATATCTTAATAGATATAATATCTTAATTGCTGCATCCTATTCTCTTGCATGGATATTCTATATTTTATTGGCTAGTATTATTGAACTAATTTTAAAAAATCAGTAAGAAAATTCACATTGCCCTATTTAGGATAAAACATTAAAAATGTTTTATAAAAGTGAATATCCACTTATAGCCATATCATTTTTAGTTATCAGGGAAACAATTAAATGTTGAATGAGGTATCATTACCAGAATAGCTAAAATGTAACAGATTGATAAAATTATGTATTGTGAAGACTTTGGAACAATTGAAACTCCTAAACACTGTAAGCAGCGGTATATATTTTTACAACTGTTTTGAAAAAAACACTTGGCAAAGTGCAACTGTGACATAATAACCCACTCATTGGTATACACTTATGAGTGTATCAAAATACATTAAAGGAATGTTATAGAAAGAACTACTATTCATAAAAGCTCCAACCTGTAAACAACACAAATGTCCAATTATAATAAGCACATCTTATAATGGAATCGTAACCAGCAGGGGAAAAACAAAGAACAACTGTACAAATCACAGGGCTAAATCACATAGAAATAATACTGATGATAGTGACATATCAGGTTTATTTGAATGCAAGCTAATAGTCCTAATTAAAAAAGATTCTCTGAGAAAGAATAAAGGCATGGAATATGCCATGAACATCTCTACTTCTTTCAGTTTCCTTGTTTATTTTGCTTCTTTAGCATAGTTCACACCAGATATTGATTGATATTTCAAATGATCTCCACTGGTGGTATAGTGAGAAAATTTTATATCAGCTTATGACATTAGAGTGACATATATTTCATATCTCTAAAGTTCAAAGTTTTCAAATCTCTTTTTAAATATTGTAGTTTATTTTGGAGTTTTGAGAGGTTGCATCTGGGATTGCTCTGTTAAGTAAAATAAATGCTCCATCATATTTTTCCTAAATTTTAAATAAGAAAAACCATATGTTGTTTTAAGAAACTTAAACTAAGCACAGACAACTAGACCATGTCAGGCTGAAATAAAGAAGTTTAGAAATAAAAATATAATAATAAAAGTCATTTTATAATATCAGAATGATCTATTTTTGTGTAAAAAAAAATCACCCTAAAACTTGGTGGCTTAAAACAAAAATAAATAAAATTCATTTATTATCAGTTAAGGCATCTGAAACTATTTTCTAACAGATGTTCTATCACTGATTACACACCTGTTAGAAAATAGACATTAAATTCAGTATCTAAATCTGATAGACTAGGGGCCCAGTGCATGAATTCATGCACCTTGAAAGGAACTGTGGGCTGTGAGGCTGCAGGAGGCACAAGGGCAGGTCTCGGCCCATCCTCCATGCCCCTGCCTGGCCCTTCCCACCACAGTCGCCGGTCCTCTGTCTGCTGGCTGTCCTTCTCCTGCCGCCGCTGCTGCCCCCACATGCTGATGGCGCCACCCTGCTTGCACCTGCTGATGGCACAGAGAGATTGGACCGGCACCAGCAGTGGGTGTGAGCGGTGGCTGCTGACCCCATAGCCTCTCAGGGGCAATCAGGGCCAGCAGCTGCCCCTCGCACCCGCTAATGGTGCCCAGTGATTGGGATCAGCACCGGGCACTGGCAGTGGGTGCAAGTGGTGGCTCCAGCACCGGCTGCAGGTGTGAGCGGGGCTGGCACTGGCAGCAGGTGCGAGCGCCAGGTGGGACCACAGCATGCGGGAGCAAAGAATTTTCAGTAGCTACCAGAGACTCACCCCGATTACATAGACTGGTGCCCCGCCTTGGTCTGGCATCCCAACTCACCTGCTCCACCATCCTGCCACAGCCAAGGCTCGCCATGTTTTGCACATGCCCCCAGATGGTCAGCCCCCATCATACCTACCAGTTGTTTGGTTGTTTGGTTGTTCGGTTGTTCTGGTTGTTTTGCTGTTCGGTCTATTTGCATATTAGCCTTTTATTATATAGGATTATTCTAAGTTCATACTTTGATGCTGTAGAGTCAGCAGATAATGATTTTGGAGAAATATTTATTTTTTTAAGAAAATATTTTTATTAATTTCAGAGAGGGAGGGAGAGAAAGAGATAAAAACATCAATGATGAGAGAGAATCATTGATCAGCTGCTTCCTGCATGCCCCACACTGGGGACTGAGCCAGCAACCTTGGCATTTGCCATGACCTCCTGGTTCATAGATCAGAGCTCAACCATTAAGCCACACTGGCTGGGCTGGAGTAATATTTCAATAAATAATTAGATAATAACAGTTCTGACTATTTCATAGAAGAACTATATCATAATCCATGCTATTGAGAACACATTGCCTTTTTTTGTCTTGCTGATTTTTCAGCACCATCAGAACAATATATTATGTTAATAGAAGGATAACAGAAGTATTGTCTGATATAGGTGTAATTAAAACATTTGAGTTGGAATCTGTTTTTAATATGAATGAGAATTCAATAATAAATCCTCTGTGACACAAATTACTTATAGAGAAGCACAGAGGACATGAGAATTAATAGCAATTTGAATATATATATTTAATAAAACTATGAGCTAAACAGCATGGGACTAGAAAATGGGTAAATTTAGAATATATTCTAAAATGTGTTAATAAAAATACTCTCGAATTAAGGCTCTAAGTCATGTTTATCATGGTGTCTTGATATAGTCAACTCTAAATTTAATCTTTTAAGCTTCTTTTTATTTTCTATTCTAATCCACAGTATTAATATTTTCAAGGGAAGTAAGAAGACATATAAATTTTCAAGTGCATGATTATAAGTTCATCCTTCTGCAAAAGAGAAGATGCAGAAGATTACATATCATGTGAGATATTTGCTTTAGGAAGGGAAACAGTATGTCCAGATACTCTTTCATGAGTACATATACTTGAGGCTCTGAATAGCTTCTTTCCATTTCACAGCTGTACTAACTGCAGTTCTGAGGTCATTCCAGCCACTTAGGTTATGCCTATACATCAGCCACGTCAAAACTAATTAATTAAGCAAGTCTAACAGGCCAGTGACATTTCTATATGTGTTTTTTTTTTAATGAAAATGGGAGGAAAACAAATAACAACCCTCCATCATTTTCCAAGGTGTTTACTTAGTGAGTGCTTCACAGTAACATGGTTGTCTTGATAATTTTCCCTCTTTTTCCCTCTAAGTATGTAGATAATTATGGTGGCAAATATCCCTCTAGTGTAGTCTTCTGTGAGGCACCAGGGCAATTATGCTCTGCATTTGTACCCTTCGAGTAGAAGAAACCCTCTGCAGGGGGGCTCTGTAAAATCTATGATCTACTTCTTATTCTTTTATTGTTTGGTTGTAAGCTTGTCCACATTTGACTTTTCATCCATGTCATCAGCAGCATATGTGTCCAAGCATCTTTTGCATGAGAGTTTGCAAATCAGGGGGCCAGATCTGTGATTTTCCCTAGAGCTTTGTGAGACACGCAAACGTATCAGAATACTGCTCTTAGGATATCTAACTAGGAGTGTTATTCCAAGGAGACACTTCGTTGTTTCTAATATGCTTGGCTTGAGCCACTTGCCTGTATGTTATGGAATTGATATGCACAGATGTTCTTTTGTTCTTTTCACAAATGATGACCACTCTTTTTTTGTGTGTGTTTGTGTTTTTTTGTTAATACTCACCCGAGGATATTTTTCTATTTATTTTTAGAGATAGTGGAAGGGTGGGGGAGAGACACACAGAGAGAAACATCAGTGTGAGAGAGTCTTATCAATTGGTTTCCTCCTGCACATGCCCCAACCAGGGCCAGGGATTGAGCTTCCAACCGAGGTACATGCCCTTGAACAGAATCAAGCTTGGGACCCTTCAGTCCGCAGGTCCATGCTCTACCCACTGAGCCAAACCGGCCAGGGCAATGATGACCATTCTGACAATGGAAAAGGCAACATTGAGCTGCTTACATTCATGCTGACAATTTCTAGTACAGAATCATAAATTAGGAACTAAGGCTATGCTGAAATCTCATTTGCTGCATTTATTTTATTCACACAGATTTAGAAGGGAATTTGATTACCATGACATCTATTTGATAGGCAATAACCATAAAACATTCTTTAGCATTTTATAGATTATAAAACACTTTACCTTACTTAATCCTCACATAATTCTGTGAGTTGAATAAATATTATATGCCTTTTACTCTTGGGAATTGGAGTTAATTGACATGGCAAAGATGACTGAGGTGACAAGTGGAAAATATGAAAACTTAGCCTGTGGTATCAGAATCTCTTATTTCAATGAAATATATCTAAATTCTGAGAATAACTTTCTTTTCAATGTTATAATTTTTAGTTTAGAACAGTAGAAAACAAACTACCAAAAGCTATCTTTCATTCTTATGTTTCTGAAAAATAAGTAAATAATTCTCATCAACAAAAGGAAGTTAAAACTCACTCTCAGAATAAAAACAGCACTTCACATGGACTCCATTTGACCTGGTGAAGAACTGTATGAGTTAGAAGGGCCTTTGGAAGTATGTAAAGAAACCATATTATGATACTGATTAGATTTTTATTTGTATTCATCAAAATGATAGCTTGAGGGATCTAGTTCGGATAGAATGAAGTTGCTCAAGGAACTTTTCAAAAACCCAAAGTTTTTTTTAGTTTCCTTCTCTATCAAAATTTAGTTCTCATTATTTTAATGTGATTGGTCTACCAGCAGGCATTGCTTCAACATTCTAGATAGGAATAAGAGAGAAAAATATAGGTTATATATTTTTAGAAGCCCTAATCTCACTCCATCTACCTTTGCTAATGTCTCATTCACAGTAACTATGTCACATGATTAAATCTATCTGCAAAGCACTCTGGAATGTAAAAGTTATAATAGGAGACTTTTGTGACTAAAACAAAATTAAGATTTTTTTGGGGGGGGCGCGGTGAGGGGCAGAGAAGAAAAGGATATGTGTATTGGGTGCATAATTAGTAATGTCTGCCGTAAGAACCAAGGATGGTGTCTTATTGTCTTCATGTCACTACATACTGGTGAGAACTTCCTTCTCAACCAGTACTAGCCTGTGAATGTGGATTTGAGAGACACTATAGATGTTTCTATCTTCTAACCATAAACATTGTCCATGTTCACGCTCATGGATTTGTAGCTGGAGATGCTAAATAAGAAGTTTAATGCCCACCAGATATCCCTCTTAACTTTAAAAAAAAATGGAGAATGCAGGAATAGGATGTAAAAAACAACAACATATAATCAAAGATTCCTACCTTGTTAGGAGTGGAGATCAAGGCAATGAACTCTCTTTTACTAAAAGACCTGAAAAGAGGTTCAATTGCCTTGTCAGAAAAACAGAAATATTAGTACTTTTTTCATTTTTGTTATGGGTATAATACAATTTGATAGGTTTTTAATATTAAACAAGTGTTATGAACAAAGGAAGACAACTGACCAACCATTATGAAAATTTGCCGATAATCTACTTCTTTCTTTGCACTTCCTAAATAACAATAGTGATGTGCAAACACCACAGCCAAGACCATTTAAATTCTTACCTTTTTAGACAAATTTTCTTTTACTCTGAAGGTTACTCCTCAAAATGCTTCATAAACTTCCCCAGAGTCTCTATTCCTCTTCCTCAGTGTTCTTTCTACCCAACTTCTTCTTTACTCCCTTTTCTGAATCACAAAACAAAAATATCCTCTAAAAACTGACTTCTTTTTTAATTGAATTTATTGGGGTGACATTGGTTAATGACATTACACTATTAGTTTCAATATATAACTCTGTAATAGATCATTAGACAGGAATTTCTTGAGAGAATGTGAGAGGAAAATACTGAACAAAATTTTCTAATAATGTAGAAGTGAAGAAAGATGAGCAACATTTTAATAAATGTTTTCCTATACACAGATATAAAATTAGGTCTATATGTAAATGTATATACACATATATATACATGTATATGTACATGTACATACATACACACAAAGATGTAACACTACTGTATCAATTCTGTGGCAAGGAAAGAGAGAGAAAACTAAAGCTTGAATATGCATAAAAGTAGTTTGTTCTCTTATAAAGCTAAACTATTGTTTTTTTATTATTTATATAACTATTATGTATTTTTATAGAAATAGAATTTGTTAAACTATGGTAAAATATCCCTTAGATGCAATCCAATTTATGTGAAATGCAAAATAAGGTTTTAAATTTGTATAATTTCACTCTTATTTTATTTTGTGAGGGTGTAAAAGCATCCCTTAAAATGGTGATTATAATTAATCATGAAACAAAGAACACCACTAGAAATAATGGCTTAATAAGAAAGAAAAGGAAAGGAAAAATGTATTGATAAAATATCACTATAAATAACCATCAAATTAAGGTCTTCACAATGTTATAATCTTTGTATCTTTTGTTTCAATAGAGTAAAATAAGATTAAATTAGACATTGGATTCAGAAAGAAAACTAAAGAGCTTAATTTGAATACTTCATTCCTTTTTAATTCCATCCACATTGGAAATATCATTAAGCTATTTTTTATTTGTTTACTTAAGAAAGGAACATTTGGGTTAAAATAAATTAATGTTGCAATACATGGATAAGCAAAATATATTTAATTTTGGTTAAACTACAATTTACTTTTTTAATGGTTATGGAATTAGAAAGAGATTAATACTGAGATATGTGTTTGTATTTGTATTTTATTTTAAATTTAATAACTGATGCTCTGGGGAGAGAAAAAAGAAAAATAAATAGCATGTATTGTGCTCAAAATTACAAGGTGACAGATGTTTCCATATTTTATAGATGTTGAAAAATTATTTGATAAATATTATCTTTAGTTTTTAGGTGATCTGTGAGTTTTAATTACTCAAACACTGAGGTTAATTATAATCTTTGTGTAATACTGAAATTTTCAACATTGTATAAGTCCCCCTGCACCAGAAGACCCAGAGTCAGGTCCCCACCCACTTGCATGTGCCCCCTGGACACAGCATTCAGCCTCATGGAGGGGCTGACAGGCCCGGACACTACAGTGGCAGCAGGGGTGGCGGCGGCAGCAGAATGGCAAGGCTGCATTGGCCCACCGGAGTGGGCTGGTCATGCCTTCCTGCTCGGCCCCGTGGATCCCAGCTAGGTCCACAAGCGTGGACACTGCCGCGATCAACACCCCAGGTGTGGTGACAGGCCTTGACATTTTAGGGGTGGGATTGAGGGGACTGGGCACTGCCATCTTTGTGATGGGGTGACGAAGTGATGGTTAATTTCCATACTACTCTTTTATTAGATTGTATATCTATATTTATATACCTATCATCTATATCTATCTATCATCTATATCTATGCCTATATCTATATCTATTTAGAGATACTTATTCTCCAAAGCTGTAGTCTTTCTACAGCATAAATATCTGAAAGCTGCACTTGCTATGGATTCAATTGTGTCACCCATCCCCAAATTTATATATTGAATCCCTAACTCCCAATGTGAGTATATTTGGAGATAAGGTCTAAAAGGAGGCAATGA
>NW_006287829.1:2776723-2781672 GCF_000327345.1 Myotis davidii | reverse complement strand
TACTTCTTAAGAGGCTGTCCATAGCGTTAATTTATTTCCTGGATAATAGTTAACGGCATGATCTTTGGCGTCAAATAGATATGAATTCAAACACCTGCTTTTCTAATGATTATGTCTGTGCCTCTTTAAAAAGCCATTTATTGCTCTAGCTAGTTTGGCTCAGTGGATAGAGTGTTGGCCTTCTATTCACAAAACACAAATTGAAAGCTACCAAAATATAAAGACATTAATATCATTATCTCTATACTTAGAAACATTTTAATTGCGGAAAAGAACTATAACACATTCAAAATATGAAATTAGCATTCAAAGGTTATATTTTTCATATTACACACAAACAGAATATTGGGGTTCCAAAGTGAGAGTGATCATATCTGCTTGGGAAAAATGCCAGCATATGGATTGTGTTTGAGCAAGGATTTATGAAGTTGTAACTCAAGTTGTTTGAAATGAGTCAGAGCCATTTCCGGGTAGAGAAAACTGCCTTTGGAGAGGGCACGGGATGCTGGCAATGTGGAGTGCTGTGTAATTTGTCTCTTTGCATCAGGCTGTGCAGAAGAGAACAGAATGGTAAGATCAGAAAAGGAGATTTGGCAGAGGTTGAAGTCAACCTTGAATGCCTGGCTAAAGTCCTACTCTGATGTTGAAAATTGTGCATTAGAAGTAGCGGTATAGGAGAAGGCACAGGCATGTGAGCAATGGAGGTGAGGGATGGGTGGCACTTTAGGAAATGATTTCCATAGTCTAAGGTAATGGATCAAGGAGAGGTTACCTGGTATAGTGAGGGTAAGTAAATTACACACACTTAGATGAAAGATTAATGTTTTAAAAGGCGTGTGTGTGAAAAGGAAGATAGGGTGCGTTTTCTGAGAAAACCTTTTATTTTGGTTAGAATTATGTTTTCTTCTCAGTTCCATGTATTAATACTGATTTGGAAAGATTGTGGAAAACCTTAACAGGGACTTAAATTAAATAATTATATGGTTGAAAATTAACACTTTCAGACAAAATTAGAGGAAATGGCATAATTTATTAAAGGTGTGAAAAGGAAGATAGGGTGCGTTTTCTGAGAAAACCTTTTATTTTGGTTAGAATTATGTTTTCTTCTCAGTTCCATGTATTAATACTGATTTGGAAAGATTGTGGAAAACCTTAACAGGGACTTAAATTAAATAATTGTATGGTTGAAAATTAACACTTTCAGACAAAATTAAAGGAAATGGCATAATTTATTAAAGTCTGATAGAAGTGAAGAGCTGTTTACCACACATTTTTGAGGCCAACATTATTTCACATGAGTATGAAATAAATATTACTAGATCATGCAGGTATCAAAAACAACGAGGATAATCAATCTGATGGTACCAACATCCACCATGCCTTATTAATAAAATTGAACATCTTGCTAATATATCTTTTTTAATTTTGACTGTTAAACTGTATGCATGGGAGATGTGCTTTTAAAAAAAAGTAATAATTCACTCTCTTGTTAGTATATATACTACTCTAAGAAAGGTGATTAAATTTTCACAGTCCAAGGAAATTTTGTGTATTTTCAAATGTGAAAAGATTTATTCCTTGCTTACTGACAGAGACATGGCAACAAAAACTATAAGCACAATCTACTTCTACTCAAATATTTCCTTCAAAGTTAGAATTTTGAATTGGATTTCACTTAAGGAATCAATAAGCATGGGGTAACGGCTTGCCAACACAATGTGTTATCTCAACCACCTTAAGAAAAATCCCGTTCTCACGGGGTTGATTTCAACCAGGAAGC
The DNA here is from genome assembly GCF_000327345.1 of Myotis davidii. Taxonomy (NCBI): domain Eukaryota; kingdom Metazoa; phylum Chordata; class Mammalia; order Chiroptera; family Vespertilionidae; genus Myotis; species Myotis davidii. The sequence goes on along the minus strand of NW_006287829.1, from coordinate 2,779,892 downwards.
ATTCGGCAATGAGGCAGAGAGACCAGCCAAATTTCATAAGGCTAATCGGCTGACTTATTATCTGATCCTCTCGGGATTGGCCATCTCTTTCAAGTGACACATATACGAAACCTAAAAATAAGTGTTTAGCTGACTGTTGGTTTTTACTCTAAGTATTACATTCCAAAACAGAATTTTTGTATGTGTTTATCAAATAAGAGCAAAAGCAACATTATTTTTTCACACACAAATAATAAGTCATTAATAAGAAAGGCATGCAAGGAAGTAGTATAGTCTAAAGAGTGATTTTCTCCATTAGCATTTTAATATTTTTAATTATAGTCCTTTAATTCCATGAAAAGTGAAACCTATCCACTGTAGGCTGAAGAATAAAACTCACAGGCTATGAAAATTGACTTTGAGAAAAAGAAATATTTAGTCTCAACCCTTGATCTCTGCAGAACCTGAAAAGTTGCCCTGGTACTGAGACGGAAAGAAGTTTTATCGGAAAATGAAAATGATCCTTTTTATTGAAAAGAACGTGGACGTGTCATGCTCTGGAGTGATTTCAAAGCTGCTGCAAATGAAGCCCATGGGGTTACAGACAGATGGGAGGAAATCACCCCTTCACTTGTTTCCTTCTCTTCCCCAGTAATTCCTCTCTTCCGTGGAAATCGGTGAGTGCTTCCACTGAGCCAATAACTGCAAAGCTAATAAGGGAGCGGGAACGTGCATATAGTCATCGCTGAAGTGAATGGCATTCAGCTACATAAAGGGAATAATTGTCTGTGTACGTTTATAATCAAATTCACTCACTTTCCAGGTAGTTCAATTAGACTGTACCTCATTAATTCCTTGGAGAATAAAGAAAGCCATCTTGCAAAATTTGAAATGACCTCAATTGAATCAGCTCAAAAAACACACTGAAATTGAACTATCTAAAGAATTGACCTTGGGAAGCCTCAGTGTGCCATCATAATCCTTTTAAATTAAATTATCCCTCCTAATTATTAACTGGCTGTTTAATTCCCTTACATTTTCTTTCATTTCCAACCTTTTAGCTCACCTTTGCCACAAAATTTTCTGCAAGCCAATGGGAATAAAAAGGTACTTTCATCCTAATGATGTGTGTTGATTCTATATCTGAAGTCATTGTGATTCTGGAAGTGCTTCTAAGGTTCAGTGGGCGTTTGCCAGACATTTAGTTTGTGAGAGCTAAGTACTTCTGTTATATGGAGTGAGCAAACAACACTACCTGCATGGGAATAAGTTGACTCCCTTTACCTACCTAGAACTAAAATCTGGAAGGAAAAGGAAAAGCTCCCTTCATGCATGCCAATGGTCCCTGTTAAGCATCTCCTCTCAAGGTGTGAGTTAACCCAGTGGACGCAGACAATACTGGGTAAGTACTTGTTTGCGGAATTGAATAAATAAACATGCACGTCTGAAATAAGAAGAGTTAGTCCCTTAGGCTACCCGTTAAAAAAGCAGGTTAATTACTTTGTGATAACGCTGTGACAAATAAACAAAAACAATCTCTCACCTCTGTTTTTAGGTTTCTTTCTGAGTTTTGCTATGATAATATTTTGAGAGCAAGAGAACACCATCTACACCTTTAATTGAGCTCTCAACACCTTTTAAGAAATTAATAGAATTTTTTTTTGACCTGTAGTAAAAAGTCATTAACTGGGGAAACGATAAGTAAGAATGACCATTATACAACTTGAAAGCACTAGCTAAATGTACACTTCTTGGCAGTGTTTGATAGGTAGATTAATCTTTTGTATTTAAAACCAGAAATGAATAGAGCTGTATAGAAGTGCCTGATACTCTCTTGTTCATCAGAAACCTATTTTTAAGAGCAAGTTTCTTCTTTCATCAGCATGCCCCTTCTCTATATTCAGTTCTGCTATATTGCTTGAGGCTGTGCTTCTATGAATCCTTAACATGCTTCTGCTGCCCTCTCTGCTCGCAGTCACCCCTTTTCTGCTCACTTTGCAGCAGCATTTGGGTGTCCTGCTGTCTTCTATTTCTGCACATGTGCAGCTCCACAGAGCTGTGCTATGATGAATCTAGTTTCCGTGTTGCCAGAGCAGTTATGTTACAGCATAGTATTGCTGGTGGCTGTGTTTCTATCACTGCTGTTCAGTAGAGCCCAGAGGTAGGTTGATGAAACAAACTCTGAGGTCACATATCTTATGGATGATAAGAAACTTCCAGACTGTATACCCCTGCTTAGGGTGCAGTAGCCGCTCCAGCACAGTCCTGGCTCAAGTCCAGAGTGTCAAAATCCTTCTGGAAGTGATTCCTAAGCTGATCCCACAAGGGCTCCCCAGCTGTGACTAGTTTAAGACCCATCTTTTGAGCTTCTGTGAAGGCATTTTTCCTTTCTATTTACCATGCATACCAAGAAGACAGGGACTACGGTTCACCTACCTAAGTGTGCCTTCCATGTTTCCTGGCTAAAGTAGGGATTCATAAATCCATGGATGGATTGCACAGGAACTACACTGACGAATGGGAGACAACGTTGGCAACATTAATTTTGCTGTTGTTATTTCTAATATCACTTCCCAGTCTTCGCTGGATCAATGGCTGTCATGCCTAAAGAGATTTTATTTTCTTTAGGAAAGAAAGCACACAAAATAAGTAGGGGGATAAAGAAGTTACTGGGTATCTTCATAATGTAGGTAAAGTTCAAGAAGCAGAGGCAGATATCGAATAAAGTAGGTAATTTGAGATTTTCAGAGGTAAGATTTTTAGAATGAAAAGTGATTTGTTTAATCCAAAGGTTAAGAGTATGGTGGACTCAATGTTAAAAAAGGCCTACACAAAAACAAAGAAGTGTGTTTTGGGGGCGTGGCAGATGTTTATATAAGAACAAGTTTTCCAACACAAGGAAATCATCTAGGCCAGTAATGGCAAACCTTTGACGCACGTGTCAGAGGTGACACGCGAACTCATTTTTTTCGTTGATTTTTCTTTGTTAAATGGCATTTAAATACATAAAATAAATATCAAAAATATAAATCTTTGTTTTACTATGGTTGCAAATATCAAGAAATTTCTATATGTGACACGACACCAGAGTTAAGTTAGGGTTTTTCAAAATGCTGACACGCCGAGCTCAAAAGGTTCGCCATAACTGTCCTAGTTCATAGGTCAATGTTCAACTCCTGAGCCACACTGG
>NW_006287829.1:2773971-2776584 GCF_000327345.1 Myotis davidii | reverse complement strand
ACATGAGGAACTGTATTAGAGGGTTGTGGCATTAGGAAGGTTGAGAACCACTGCCCTAGAGCATCAACAAAGAAGAGTTAGCATAGAGGGAAAACGTTTGTTCAGAGAGTGTCTGAGATACAATTTCCCCAACCTCTGGGAATCCTGTGGGGTGCAATAGATTATTACAACATGTCCCATGTCTTTTAAAAACAGCAAGGAACTCTAAGTGTGGGCCAGTGGAACTGGAGCGGCGTTATGTCTGCTTAAGAGAAAGCTACTGTAGTGCCTGGTGGTCTGTGAAATCCTGGCTTGTACTCCTGGAGACATGTCGGTGTTCTGAATGTTTGGGCGAGTGAGGGAGAGAAGGTCAGCTCAGCAGTGACTGATGTGAGAATAAAAACCTAGAAAGTTGAGAACAGGGGCTGCTCCGGACCAAATATTGACAATGAAGGGAAATCTGAGTTATCTTCTTAATTCTGTCTGTGATTCCTCTTGTGCCCAGCCCCCATTCAGATTACCCCACACCCACCTGTTGAGATCACAACTACGGAAAAATAAGAAGAGGAGAAAAGAAACCTAAATTTACAAAGAAATCCTGAATTGGATAGAACAGCATTGAAATTGAAAGCTGAGAATTACATAATTAGATTTCCTCAGAAAAAGACAATTTTAGATTTACATACCTGATTAGTTGGAATTCATAACACAAAGATTTCCAACTGTAGTAGGGAATCAAGATGGATATAGACAAACATAACTTTTAACCAGTGCTTAGAGAAATCCTGAATCACTCTTCTTTTTTAAATGTTTTTATTGATTTTAGAGAGAAACATCCATCAATCTATCACTGCTTCCTGCACACCCCCTGCTGCAGATTGAGACCAAAACCTGGGTATGTGCCCTGACCAGAATCAAACCACAGGCCTTTTGATTCCTGGGTGACCCTCAACAGAGCCACCCCAACCAGGGTCTGGATCTCTTTTAACCCTTTGTACTTCAGGATGAATTTCTTGATTTTAACCTGCACTCTTCTTCGTCCTGCTTCCACTATGTCCAAGATTTTGTCATTGTTGAATAGAAATTTCTACTAGTTTTCCTTATACAGAAGTTGAGTCCTCTTTCTTCCTCTGACCACTAATAATTGAATTACCTTTCCCGTCTTATATCTTCACCAAATTCTCTACTCTCAAAACAAGACACTAATTTGAAACAAAATGTTAAAGTAATAAACATTTTCCTAAGAACTGTAATTCCAAGCTTTGGATTGACTGTAAGAACAAAATCTTGTGCCGTTTTACCAATTATTAGCTCATTTTCTCTGTGATATCTCTCTGTCTTTGTCTGTCTGTCTCTGTCTCTCTCTCAGTATATCCATGCACAAGCATCATTATACTATATCCTTTCAATGCCTTAATTTGCATTTACTGAGAGCAGGGATAACTTTAAAAAATAACCTCATTAAAATTAATACATTCATGAGATTTAACAGTAATACAATACTTTATTCTAACCTACAGTTCCTACTTCAGTTTATGCAGTTGTGCCAATAATGTCCTGAGTAGGACTATTTTCAGTACGAATTCATCCAGGTCATGTAATGAAGAAAGTTTGCACGTCTCCTTCGCCTCCTTTAATATGAGGCAGTTCCTCAGCATCAATTCTGACTTTCATGACATTGAGATTTCTTGAAGAGTGCAAGCCAGGTATTTTATAGACACTCGCTCAGTTTAAATTTGTTTGGTGTTTCCTCATGATTAGATTCTGGCTGGCACACTTCTGTATGTGATTCTGTGTCCTTCTCAGGGTATCACGGGAGAGGCCTAGGATGCTCCCTTATAATTTTTTTGGTCATAGTAATAATATTGATCACTTGGTTAAAATGGGTTTATCTACTTCTTTATTATTACTATTCCTTTTGTAATTAATAATTGATTTAAGGAGAGGTCCTATGAGAACATGTAAATATCCTGTTCCTCTCCAAATGTTCTCTTCCTGTTAAGCATGTGTTGATGTTTCTTGCCAGAATCAATTCATATTATGCTGGTTTCAAAGGTAATTATCTAACTATATTCTTCTTCTCTGTATGTTAGTTGATACTATACTGAAATGAAGAATTTCCTTTCTCCAGGAGTTATTTACATACATATATATATAGAGAGAGAGAGAGGAAATATGCAAATTAGGCTGTGATGCTGTAATGAGTCACAACAAGACAGAGGAGGTTGCCCATGCAGGTGAGTCCCAGAGTGGAGACAGAGACAGACAGGGGGCTGGCAAGCTGCTGCACCCCAGCTCGGGCGGGTCCCCTGGAGCTGGGGCAGACATGGACAGGGACGGGGGGCCAGCCCACAGCCTTCGCAGCTGAGCACAGGCCCAGAGAGGAGACAGTGGGCCTGCCTCCCACAGAAGCAGTGTGGCTCCCTCCTGCCTCTTGCAGAATCGGTGTGACTCTCTCCCAGCTCCCATGGGCACTAGCAGCTCGCTTCCGCTTTTCACAGAAGCCATACGGCTCCGGTGGAAGCAGCACGGGTCCCAGCGGTGCCCTGTGGTTCCTACCGGCTCCTGCGGAAGCGGCAGGGGGCCTTCTGCACTATATCACGTGACGGGGCTACTAGTATGTGTATGTGTATA
>NW_006287829.1:2769237-2773797 GCF_000327345.1 Myotis davidii | reverse complement strand
TCCGAGAGATGCAAATCAAAACAACAATGAGGTACCATCTCAAACCTGCCAGAGGGAATATCATCAACAAATCAACAAACGACAAGTGCTAGAGAGGATGTGGAGAAAAAGGGCAGGCAAGCTGTTGGGAGCCAGCAGTCCCGGGTTTTGAAAGGGGTGTCCGACCGCCAGTTTAGGCCTGATCCTGCATGAATTTCACACACACACACCTGGATACATGTACGAATGTATATATTGTCAATATAGACTCACAGCTTCTTATTTTATAAGTAGGACTGTTAGTATCTTTACATAATTTGACCGTAAATCACACCAGTTTGGCTAGTTGGAACCCTGCCAAGCTGGATCCTCTAACCCTTTGACACACACTCATCACTACTTTTAACTGTCCCTTACTTTTTGGCACAGCAACATGTTGTCTCGTCATCTAGCTTCCCTGTCCCAGACTTGGAATCACTTATTTTTCCAAGGGATCCTAGTTTCCTTCAGTGGTATTTAGAAACTGCATTAGTGCTTCAATTAATGTCTAACTAGCTTATACAAAATTCAGTGACTTAAAGCAATATTAAACATTTATTATCTCTCACAGTTGCTGTGGGTCAGGGGTTCAGGTGTGGTAGGCAGGGTATTTCTGGCTAGGGCTTCTCATAAGTTTTCTGTCAATTGTCCACTGGACCTGTAACAATCTGAAGGTTTGGCTGGGGTGGATGGAGCTACCTGGGTCACCTACATGGCTGGCATGTTGGCATTGACAGAGACCTTCTCATGCTCTCTATCCCCTATGGGCATCATCCCAGGTTGGCTTGGGTGTTCTCATGATAATGTGGCTGTCTTCCCTCACAGTGAATGATCCAAGAAAACAAGATAGAAGTGTTAATATTTTTTTATGACTTGGCCTTGGGAATCACACTCTGTCACATCTGATATCTCTTGGTCATTGAAGCTCTGATGCAGTGTGAGAGTGAATTACATAAAGATGACAATATGAGGAGGCAAGAATCATTGGGATAAATCTTAAGTCCTGATTTAAACGGAAATCAAGACTCAGCGACACCAGATGTGCTCATTTCTCTGGTGCCATTGCTCCTGGGCCTCTTCAGCAAACATATATATATATAGTGTGTTGTGTGTGTATATGTACAAATATTTGAAATGATTAAATGAGTTTAATTTATTTGTATGTATGTATGTATTGTTAATCCTCATCTGAGGATATTTTTTCCATTGATTTTTAGAGACAGAGAGAGAAAAACATCAATGTGAGAGAGACATCCATTGGTTGCCTCCCCCACGTGCCCCAACCAGAGCCTGGGATCAAGCTTGCAACCTAGGTACATGTCTTTGACTGGAACCAAAACCGGGACCCTTCAGTCCACAGGCCAACACTCTATCCACTAAGCCAAACTGGCTAGAGCTGATTAAATGAGTTTAATTATGAATTTACTCAATCACTTCCTCAACTGGCATAAAATGATTTCAGAGATTCTGTACCCATAATGAGAAAAGTTCAAGGTTTGTTAGTTGTTAGATATTCTTTAGATAAACAGAATTAGTCAAAGTAATTTATCCAAGTCTTAATAGTTTTTCTTTTCTTTTTCAAATCACTATCTTCAATGAAGTTAATTTATTTATTTGAAATGTAGTATTTTCTTTATTTGAGGTATAGTTGAAATATGTTTTTCTTTGCATTCCTTTTTTCTTGTTATTCTGTTAATTTAAATTAACTTTAGGAATATTTAGAGTATTAAATCTTGATTCAGATACTCAAAAGTATACAAAAGATATATTTATAGAAGTGTCATTTCACCTAAAAGATTACTACAGGCCCAGTGGACACCTAGGAAACCTCATGAGAAGCCCAACAGAAAACTGCACAGCCAAGCATTTCTGATCAACAGAAATTGTGAAAGATAATGTCTGTTTACTAGTATTACTTTAAGTCACTCTGTTTGGAGAACCTTGCTAAATTTCAGTTTATCAAGCAACCTTGAAAAATGACTGACCCCAGGCCTGAGAGGAGGAAGCTATAAAATTATCCAGAAATAACTGCTCTACCAGAAAAAAAAATAAATAAAAGGGAATGGTTCAAAATAATGTTGGGGATGTGCCAAAAGGATTAACCAATCAACTGGAAGGAATTCCAACCAGCTAAACAGGCACAATTTGAACATCAAAATATATAAAGATGTCTATGAATTTTATCTCATTCACAGTAAGAATGTACAAATTCACGTAGAAAATAAGTATGTTCTTATAGACATACGTACTTGCAAAATGAATAAATAAATATGAAGAAAAACTATTCCTTTGGGTCAATTATCAATTAATAACTAAAGAAGAAATAATAAATTTAGAAAATTATCTTTTACGGTGAATACATAAAAATTTGACTCTGGTGATTGCCAGAGATAAAGGAGGGTGGAGGGGGGTGGAAAAGGGCAAAGGAAAAATAAATGATGGTGGAAACAGACTTGACTTTGGGTGGTGAGGGCATGATGCAGTATGCAGATGATGTTACAGAGTTGTACATTTGAAACCTGTATGGTTTTATTAACCAATGTTACCCTGATAAATTCAATTAAAAATAAAATAAAATAAATGAATCATTAATGAATAAATTAATCATTAATTGGGAGGAAGGTCATTTGCTGAGGAAAGAAAATTAATAATAATTTGCAAAGGAATATCAGAAGCATCTATTTTGATGTCTAGAGAAATAGACAGCTTCACTCAAAGAGTAGATATGTCTATGTTTAATTATTTCACCTTCTTTTTTACCCAAAATATTATATACATAAGTATGCAAATATATAAACTTTTGTACCTTGCTTTTTATAACTTATGTATCCTGAAATTTGAGGAAAGAAACAAAATACTCTGAAAGTAGGGATGAGCTGCAATAAAAACACCTACCCTGTGTCTAAGCTTAGTGTTAGGGGAATCATGGGAAAAGAAACAGCCATTAGACTTTTGGGGGGCTTCATAGGAAGCCAAGTTCTTGGGGAGAAAGCCAGATTCGAGCAAGAAGGAAAAAGGAACTTCCAGGGAAATGGATGAGCATCAGGAATTTTGCTGATATTCCAGATGATACATTGGAAAAAACTTCAGGACTTATCAAAGGGAATGTAAATGAGTCAAAAAACAGTTTGTACTGGGCTCTCCTAGGGTTTAAAATCTAGGGACTATGAAATACTCCAGCAATCGCAGGCTTCTCATGATGACTGACGAAACTAGGAATAAGGACATCCTGAAGTTAGCCATGATGGTGTATAGGCAATGAGTAGTGGGGACCTTGGAGCTCTGCTGTGGGAGCAAGGAGGGGCCCCTCCTGGTGATGGAATGGGGAGGTTGGGCCAATAGCTGAAACATACAGCACTCCTGAGCTGCTGCCTGTGACAGTGTCCGTCCAAGTTTCAGTTCAATTTCTAGCAGATGCTATAATATTCCTCCTTCCTCCCTGATTAATCTTTCTTTCTTTTCTTTCTTTCTTTCTTTCTTCCTTTCTTTCTTTCTTTCTTTCTTTCTTTCTCCTTCACTTTCTCATATTATTTTCCTATGATTTCTAATGTTCTATTAAATAACCAAATATTTTTTGACTTTCTTACTGTCTTATTTCTATAAACCTTGTTCTTGATTCTCAGTTTATAACATCTTCATAGATTGAGAAATATATCATGGAAAGAGACTGTTATTCTATTTCCAGTAACAAAATCACCCTTAAAAGATCTAATAGAGGAAATGTTTGTATTGTAGTAACATTTCATGTGAAGAAGATATATCATATTTTATAATTCATAATGCACATCTGTTCTAATAAATGCAAGGTAAGAAAACATGTTTTGTACAATATAGAATGTTATGCATATATGAATTATATGCTATTATTAATATTAAGAACACATGGAAGACCAATGCCATTAGGAATTTAAGCTATAGCTTGAGACCTGTGTTGAAACACAGCTCCATCACTTACTTGCTTTATGATCTTTGGGAAACTAACTTCTCTGTGTCATGGAATTCCCATCTGTATAAAATGAGGAAAATAAAAAACAAAAACCCTACTTTACAAAGCCACTCTTTCATTTTTTCAACAAATCTTTATTATGGGCTAAGACTGGTATAGGAGCATGTTAAATTAACTGATACTTGTAAAGCACCTAGAAAAAACACTGATGTCTAGTGAGATCTCAGTGAATGTTAGATATTTATTTTCCTATTAATTAATTAGGAGAAATTCCTTGAATATTGAAAACACTCAACACATTGAAATTTAAAAATAAGTATAATTTAGGAATATATCAGACAGAATTCTAAACTCTTCAAAGCAATATGCCAACCGACCATTATCTTCTCAGAAAGTCTTATGTCAACAGACGAGGTTTCTATGAAAATCCCAATAAACATACACCTGCCACCCTCAATATCTTGGCGTTATGTGAGGAACCAATTTTGAATTATACAAAAATGTAGGATTTTTCATCAAACTTAAAAATATACTACGAATGCATGAACCATGATTCATATGAGGTACTTAAATATTAAAGAAAGTCAACATCCTTT
>NW_006287829.1:2755718-2768521 GCF_000327345.1 Myotis davidii | reverse complement strand
TTATTTTCTGCTTTATCATGCAGCAGCCCTAAAATATACTCCTGTGTTCTTTTTTTTATTTTATAAGACGTGTTCAAGTTTTTTTTTTTTTGTCTTTCTAGAAACAATAGCTATTTCTCCTGCCTTGCTTTGAAAAGCTTAAGGCCTGATGAACTTCAACCATTATCATCGTTTGCTGAATAGAAAATGTCATAATGGCCATTCTTCCTAAAATTCTCATCTAAAGGTTATCAAATATACCACACCCTGAAGCCACACTCTCTCACGATTGTCTCATTTGTGCTAAGCAGGCTGGGGTACAGCGTTTCTATTGGATTTAGCCCCCCAGAACTCACATCACCAAACCTCAGGAACTTAGAAGGATTTGGGTGGGTAATTTCTTCAGAAGTAGTGAAATGGTGACAAAAAAAGCAGACACTGGATTGAAGATTTTGAGGAAAAATGTTCTGAGGATCTAGGAAGAGGAGGCTAAGCAAACAGTCAGCAATGCTGAATTGATTTCAGGGTTTATGGTGTTTAAGTTGAAGCTTCAGTTATGCATGTTTTCATTGTTAATCCTATATAATAAAGAGGTAATTTGCAATTGGCCATCACTCCAACACACAACATGGCCGCCCCCATGTAGACACAAGATGGCCAGCAGGGGTGGGCATTTGTGGGGACCAGGCCAGCAGGGGAGGTCGGTTTTAAGGAAGCAGGCTTGCAGGGGAGGGCAGTTAGGGGCAATCGGGTCAGCAGGGGAGCAGTTAGGCATCAATCAGGCAGGCTGGTGAGCAGTTGGGAGCCAGCAGTCCTGGATTGTAAGAGGGCAGTCAGACATCCCTCTAGGGCTCCCAGATTGGAGAGGGTGCAGGCTGGACTGAGGGACACACCCCCACCCCTGACCCTATGCACAAATTTTGGGAACAGGGCCTCTAGTTTCATATATTGGAGAAAAACTTCAATATATAAAAACAGTTTGTTTTGTAAAAGCTTTTCCAGTTATGGTAATTTAAAATATATATTCTTACGAGGTATGCCTGGTTGTTATAACACAACTCATACACAACTCATTTTATATGGCAGGTTTACTGATTAAACTTTATGCGTAATCAAAGGTGAGATTACTGTACTGTTCCTATAAAAAAAAAAAAAGGCCATGAACATGCAGCTTGAAATTAATGGCCCATTATTTTGTGCAATGCTAGCTTCATTTGAAGATATGAAATTCACTCCAACTTTCAAGAAGTGGGCAGATGGGAGGGTGGCTGTATGTGAAATGCTTGCCGTGTGAAATAACTGTGTAACACACTGTGTACTAGAATGATAGAAAATAGAGCATTTTTCTGTTTCACAGAGCTCAGCAATTTCAAACATTAGGAAAAAATAAGCCTTAGAAAAAGCAAACTCTTAAAAGCCCATTAACACATAGTCAACTTGCTGTTTTATTATTTACTAGTTTTATATGGTCCCTTTTGCATAGCCCCATTGTTTTGTAATGTGAATTAAGTATGTTGCACTAAACATTATAACTGAGCTATAAAATTGCACAGAGTAGCCATGGAGTTGTATTAAAAAATGATAACAATATTCTAACATTATATATATATATATTTTTCAATGCTTAGTAAAGTATCTCTTCAGAGAAAAACTGAAGTTTTCACACTTTCATGATTATAATTAAAAATGGAAGAAGCTCCTAGCAGTCTTTAAAATTTTATAAATATTTAATGGAAGGAAAGTAAATGTTTGCTGTTATATTATTTTCTGGCTGCAGATTTCTAGTTTTCCAGCATCCATGATGCATAAGCAATATGCAAATAGTTAGTAAACAGAATTAAATTATAGGGAGAAAAAATCTTTACCACACCATGGGGCCAGAGAAATTTACAGTGCTTAGGGTCCCTGATGAATGCTGATAGCTTCCTCAGTCAATAGCAGCAGGTAGGAGGAGCAGCGTTTGGAAGCCAAGTGGCAATGTATGTCCATTTTATAAAGTGTGTCCATTACTCTCATTTCATATATCAAAGCAATATATTAACAGAAGTTACTTCAACATGCAGGAAATAGAATTTACTCCTGGTAAAATGAAGTCTGAAGAATGTCCTAACAATGCAGTCACTTACCTTCAAAATGAAGATCATGAACAGTGCAAGTGACCGCAGTGTGGCTGAGAAGGAAGTGACTTCTTTCATGTTGCTTACTTCTGCCATTGACACACCATTGAAACTGCTGCCACTTCTAGGCTTATTGCTGCAACACTGTAATTTTTGCATACTAACTCTAATTTTAGTGAAAATAAACGTCTGTGAGACAATGGATCTTGTCTCCATCAGCATCACCTTTAGATTCTTCCTTACTGAGTAGAACATCATGCTCCCAATCATATGGAATCTATATCGGCTGTAAGGGCTATAAATACAGGGCAATATTGCTCTTCATTATAAATTCTTAACTAGCTAATAGAGTACAGGGAACTACTACTTGGTATGATATTTTCTTAACTAACTACAATCAGAAGGAACTGGAAATGCATTCGTGTTACTTTTTCAAGGCCCATAGTAAGGGCTATGGAAGAGTATTCCACACAGTCATTCCCCTATTAAGAAGGATCATCCCAATTACAAGAGGAACATCCTATATAATAAAAGAGTAATATGCAAATCAACCAAAGGGCAGAATGACTGGTTGGTGGGGGAATGGGCCAGCGAGCAGGTGGCGCCAGGCCAGCCAAGGTGCATGCCAGTGGGCAGAGGTGGGGGATGGCAATGGGGTAGGGAGGGCAGCAGTGACCAGAGGTGGGGCGATTGAGGCCAGCACCATACCCTGGTCGTCTGCCTGGTCCCCTCCTGCAGACGGAGGCTACGGGCGGTGGTGGCACAAGGGGGGGCGGGACTGCCTGCTTGCTGTCCAAACTGTCCCCTGATTGGCTGCTAGTCACCTCCCACAGAGGGAGGCCAGACTTCAGTTTAGGCCCGTTCCATGTGAGGGGGCCTAAGCCGTCAGTTGGACATCCTCTGAGGGCTTCTGGACTGCAAGAGGGTGTAGGCCATGCTGAGGGACCCCCAAGTGCATGAGTTTTCATGCACTGGGCCTCTAGTAGGATAATGACTCTTCAACTGCAGGATGGAGGATCTGAATTTCATTGGAAATACACACTAGGAATATGCCTGACCACATAGTAATGTATCAAGCTGATGTGATCATTTAAACAGTTTAACACCCAATGTCCTTTCCTAAGTTAGCTGGTTACTTTACATGAAAGTGATGCTGGACTACACTGTAGTGATGGTTGACTTAGTCTGACATATCACTTTATATGACCACACACACTATAAAGTTGGCATAGCTTGTTCTCAGAACCTATTCATCTTGTGAGGGTGATACAATAGAGAAATAAAGAAGTTAAAATCAGTGCAAGTCACAAGACCAGTAAATATTGTGGTCAAATAATTAAATATTGTATATTTAGTTAATTATATACATTATCCATCTAAGTCAGGTTCCTCTTATTTATTATTTATTCAGTAGTTCTAAAATGTTTGTGCTCTAAAAAATCATCATGAAAGCTGCTGAGTATTTATAGATTCTTGGGCCCTATACTTGGAGATTCTGATGCTGTCTATCTGAATGAGACATGGCTTAGCGTATTTGTATATTCTTTTTTCTTCCAAATAATGTGACAACTGTTTATTCTTTTGTTTGAGCTTTGCATTTTGCTCATGGCAGCTTTCATTTGCATAAATTATTTAATTAGTTTTCAGAAGTCCATTCAAGTCAAGAGGAATTTAAGTAGTGCTTAGTAGGCCCCAAATCTGCATTAGAAATATCTATGAGTATCTTATAGTATTTACATCATATCTCCTATTCTTGTAGAAATTGGAGACTAGTGGGTAGGTGACACAAAGATATATATATATATATAGCAAACTCAATATAGTATTTCCACCACAGTATTGAATACACTTCTATACAAATCATTCTGTTTAATCTGTATTATAATATTATCAACTAGTTTGGACATAAAGTATCCCCAGTAATAGATAAGGAAACCTAGACTCAAAGAACCCACATTTTAAACATCATGGAATTAAGAAATGTTGGAGATGGACAAAATTAGAGCAAAACATACCTCATAAGGTTTTCTTTCAAATACCTTTGAAAAGGTGAATCACATTTTATTAGAAGGATTCTACTAATGACCTGGGCTAGAACTTTATTATTTTTTAAACTTTCTAAATAATAAGTGACGACTTTTAAAACATAGTATTATAATACAAATTAAAGCTCTTGGATTAAATACTAGAGCTACTAGAAGTCAAGGAACTTTCCTTTAGAGATAAAAGGGATAATCAATCAAGCAATGTCATTTAGGAAACGCAGATGGCTGGGAGCTTTCTTTAAGTCTTCTTTTCTTCAGAGCAATCACACTCTTGACTGGGAATCCCAAATGCCTGGAGTGTCCGGTGAAAGTATTAAGCCATTCAAATATAACATGGTATCCTACTGTGTTTCTTTTGTCCCCAAGGCAGTTATAATTAAATTAATCCTGATGCCAAAACAAGTGTAGCAAAATAGGTCAAAATCTTCGTTAACCCTTCACAATCTGACAAGAAATTAACAAATTGACGAATGTCTCTGTAGTGTTTGTAACATCTGGGACTAAAGGAGGGAAGATGAGATGAGAGCAGCCAAACATGTTGCTCCATAATTACTCTGTGGACTTTTTCTATAGTGGATTGTCCTCCCAATTCAACTTAAGTAAATCATGGAGCATATGGTTTGTACTAAATATAGACCATACGCGGTACTCACTGCTACGCATATTTGCCACACAGGTGTCTGATTTTGGACTTGTCATATGGACAGATGGCATTTTTCTGTTTCTCCTTTTTATTGATAGTGGAATAAGGGAATTAACCCTAACTAATGTTGGGATACCTCTGCTCACATGAATACATTTCCACCATTGGAAAGCAAGAGATGGTGTTTATACTCCATTTTCTTATGCAAATTAAGTGATTAAAGTTATGCTAATACAAAATGGTTTAGCAGGAAAAGATAGCTGACTATTTAAGACATAAGATAAAATAGTACAATATTATTATTTTTTTTCCTTTAGAAACACTTTAATACATTTATTTACATGAGTTGTTAATTTAAATAGATTGCTTATTATGAATTAGACATTCCTTGAAAATGTTACAGTTATTTTTACATTTTATCTTATTAACATTCCAATAATGTTAATATAATTATTGTTATCTCTATTTCAGAGATGGGCATATTGAGGAACAAGAAATTTTGTAAAAGTAACAAAATAATTTGGAGATAAAAGTAGAACTTGGCCCAAACCGGTTTGGCTCAGTGGATAGACCATCGGCCTGTGGACTTAAAGGTCCCAGGTTCGATTCTGGTCAAGGGCATGTACCTTGGTTGTGGGCACATCCCCAGTGGGAGGTGTGCAGGAGGCAGCTGATCAATGTTTCTCTCTCATTGATGTTTCTAACTCTCTATCCCTCTCCCTTCTTCTCTGTAAAAAATCAATAAAATATTTTTTAAAAAAAGTAGAACTTGAACCTGGGCTTTTTGGTTCCAGAACCAATTCTTTTAGATATTATGCTCTACTGCTTCACTTGTTGGCAGAGTTGGTTTATAGATTTAGACTATTTGCTAGAGTTATTGAATTCTTTATCAATGTCATAATCAATATCAAATTTAGAATTATTTTGTTAGCTATAATATCAAACATGCTGTTTTCCCTTGATAGTGGTAGTCATGATAGGCAGGGCTGAGTGGAAGTTAATAGTGACAAGATGAAACTTGGGATAGATAGTATATTCTCACTTCTGAAAATGTTTCCTAAGTATGAAAGATCTGATGAGATAAAGAAAAGGAACAAAGAGTGCATAGAATTAATAAATCTATGCTACTCTCCTTGGCATTCTCAACAGACAGCTATTCTTCTATAGGAAATGCAGAGCCCTGGGGCCTGTAGTGGAGGTATGCCCAGTGCTATCTAAAGAAATTACTATTGATTCTGCTGCTTGTCCCATTCTTGTCATAATAGATTTTATTCCACTTTGTGTATTTGAATTGGTAGATTCTGATATGCTGTCAAAAGTCGACATGTCTCTATAAACATAGGAGTACATATGTCCTTGCTTATTGGTGTTTCTGGTTTCTGGGGATATATTCCCAGAAGTGAGATCACAGGTCAAATGGGAGTTCCATTTTTAATTTTCTGAGGAATCTCCATGCTGTTTTCCACAGTGGCTGCACCAGTCTGCATTCCCACCAGCAGTGCACAAGGGTTCCTTTTTCTTCACATCTTCTCCAGCACTTGTTTGTTGATTTGTTGATGTTAGCCATCCTGACAGGTGTGAGATGGTACCTCATTGTTGTTATGGTGCCATTGTTTTACTTTTTCTTTAGTTTCCATTGCCCTAGAAGCTGTATCAATAAAGATATTGCTATGTCATATTGATACAGAATTGTTGGCCTGGAACCCGGATTTGACAGGAGAAGCTGCTGAGCCAAAGATCTCAGATACCGCTACGATGTAAGGCGGTGAGTTTATTTATTTATTTATAGCAAAGGTGGAAATTTATTGAAGAACAAGTACAGACTCCCACGTGGGGAAGGAGAAAGAATCAACAAGCAGAGACTCCCACATGGGGAGGGGGAAATAGTCACAGGGAGTCATTTTTCCCCGCGGTTTATAAAGGCTGCAGACTCTGGTGCCTTGATATCCCCTCTGATTGGTTATTATTCCCAACTGGTTACTATAGTAACTCCTGAGCTCAAAGGTCAAATACCACATGGGACATGTGATGCCCTCCTCCCTCATTGTTCTTTTCTTTCTGGGCTTTCTTCCTTCTTCTTTATAATGTAAATATAGAACTTTTGGCTACTTCCAGGTCCCTTGTCTTATATAAATGTATCTGTTGCTGCTCCCTGCACCTGGCTTCCTTGAATTATGGAGATGTACCTTCTCCCAGTCTGTAGCCCTGTGTTTTTCCATGGACCCCGATTTAAAAATTCCCTAAGCCTGCCTTTATTTCCCTAAAATTCCTGCTTCAGCATGTCTGATATTTTGCTGCGTATGGAGTTTTCTAAGATTTTGATGGCTTCCCATCTTACATTTAAGTCTTTTAGCCATTTTCATTTTATTTTTGTGTATGGTGTGAGCAGCACAATTTATAATAGCTAAGATTTGGAAACAGCCTAAGTATCGATCAGCAGATGAGTGGATTAAAAAACTGTAGTACATCTACACAATGAAATACTATGCTGCTATAAAAAATGGAGGAACTTTTACCATTTGCAACAGCATGGATGGACCTGGAGAGCATTATGCTAAGCGAAATAAGCCAGTCGGAGAAAGATAAATATCACATGATCTCACTCATTTGTGGAATACAATGAACAACAGAAACTGATGAACAAAAATAGATCCAGAGTCTCAGAAACACTGATCAGACTCTCCAACCTCAGGGAGAAGGCAGGCGACGGGGGAGGTAAGAGAGCAACCAAAGGACTTGTATGCATGCATATTATCATAACCAATAGATATGTGTTGTAATGTACCCCACAAATCACACAGGGATGCCTCAAGAAGTCAAATTACAGAGTCACATTTATTGCAAACCCGGAACTATGAGGGGGTATTTCCCAAGTCTCATAGTAGTAAGATGGCCACAACACCAAATTTATATAGGCAAAGATCACAAATGTATTGATTACATCCCAGGGTTTGGAATGAGGAACCTGGTTTGCAAAAAAAAGCAGTTTACAGAAGCAGAAGCAGCATGTTATCTAAATTATAGTTTTGGGTCTCTGGATCACTGAATTGACAGAAACACATTATCTAGAGCCCTTGGGTATGGAATGAGGAACCTGGTTTGCAAAAAAAGCAGTTTACAGAAACAGAAGCAGTTTTACTTAAGCATATCTAAATTAAAAAAAATGCAAAAAAAGCAGTTTACAGAAACAGAAGCAGTTTTACTTAAGCAGTTATCTAAATTACAGTTTTCGGTCTCCAGAACACTGAGTCAACAGGGACACGTTAACTGGAGCCCTCTGACCTTGGGATAATTGTGCTGTTCTTCCCAGGTAAAGGAAAATGTGTTTTCTAAGACCAGTATGACCACAACCAATGGGATATTCATTACAATCAATAGGGTATTTAATAGAATGGGATGATTTACATAATTTGGAAAATTAAAATAACTTTTCTATTATTTTAGCAAGCAAATAAGTACAGAAACCAAACAACAGGCTTAAAGTTAAACTATAGTTTCTACCTGAGATGATTGCTACCATACTTCACATGGACACTGGTGCAGTGGGGGCTTGTTCTGGAGGGTGGGAATGGTGGTGGTGGTGGTGGTGGGGTCAATCGGGAAAAAGCAGACATATGTAATACTTTAAACAATAAAAAAAAGTCGAGATGTCTCACTGATGAGTCTATGGCATATGCCCGTAATCTGGCTACAAGTGCTTTTAGAAAGGCAAGGGACATCTGTGGGTGAATGTAAGCTTGGCTTTTTAAAGAAGGAGTCTTCTTTAAATATTGGCAGGGAGATAAGATACTGTACAATCCTACTGAGCAAGTTGATTCCCAGCTGACCCTAATAGTGAGTCTGAAATAAGACCTTCTACCATCCGCTACCTGTGGTATCAGAGCAAATGAGCAGACCAGAGACCTCTGTGAGCCTCAGCCCATTAACTTATCTCTTACACTACAATGTTTTTGTGGGGTTTCTGATGATAAATAAAGTATTCAACAGGAGATAGTACCACCAAAAGTAACTGGCAAAGTAAATCTATTGCCACAATAAATATTTGAATGTAAATAAAGTGTTGTTCCTGTCAATAACAGAAGGAGATTCAATGTAAAAAGCTACCACCCACTGACAGGCTTGTATCTCTGGGTTATGGCGCCATTGTGGGGGCTCAGTATTGATCTCTGTAGTCATACAGAGCATTTACCAGCAGCCAATTCAGCTTTAGGGAAGGAAAGTCCATGCACCATCTGGCTGCTTTTTTTAAACTCCATTGATTAAATACTGAAGCTGAACCAAACAAAAAGTCAACATATCTGCAAAGATATAGCAAGTTATCTTTGTGATTACCTGTAACTTTCTGTACAATGTTGGTCTCAAACATGTATATGGGCATAAGTATAATCACGCCATGGGAGGTACATCCACATACATTGTTTTAGTTTCCTAGAGCTGTTCTAGCAAAGCACTGCAACATGGCTTAAACAATAGGCACTTACTATCGTACACTTCTGGATGCTAGAAGTTTGAGATCAAGGAGTCAGCAGGGTTGTTACTTTGAAGGCTATAAGGGAAAATCTTCTCCATGCCTCTCTTCCTTGTTTCGGTTGATTTGTTGACAATTTTTGGCTTGTAGATACCAGTCCTATTAGATTAGGGCCCACTCTATTGACCTCATTTTTACTTGGTCATTTGCAAAGACCCTGTTTCCAATACAGTCAACACGTACTTGTAGGTATTACTTCAGCATCTTTTGGGGAGATGAAATTCAGTTTATAACATAGCTCTTCCCCTAAATTTTTTACTGGGGATTTTCTACTACTGCTCCTTTCATGTCTCTGACTCTAGCCATATGTTAGCCATGGTTCAAGGATTTGTGTATTTCTTTACCTCAAGCTCCATAGCATTCCAAGCAGAGGGGATATCTAGATGTACCACCATAGATTTTGCCAACTCGGAACATTTATTCTCTTCACTTATGGGGAATCTGATATGCTACAAGAATTCTGCCTTGCTCAGGTAAAAGCATATCATACAGTAGCATCTGTATTTTTCCATCTTAGTCAGCTATTCACAGAAAATTCTGTGTGAATCTGTAGAATATAAGAAACTTAGCCAAATGGGAGTAGTCAACAGTGACTATGAGCCATCTACCCGTGCCTTCAATATTGCTCGGGGTCATCTTTTATATAAACTTCCACTTAATGGGAAACGTGCATTAAATTCATGAGTATGTAGATCATATAACCTTCAATTCAGGATGGATCGCACATATTATATGTGTATCTGTTGTTAATAGCCAGGTTTCATTATCTGCATAACTCCATTAGTAAGCATTTAAAGAAGAGAAAAACCTTAGAGAATGCTCATGTTATTTTACTGGAGCTAGCCACAGATTCCAAAAACATTCAGAACCTGCAGATAATGCTCTGTCTGGATTATCAAGGCTAACTGGTAGAGCTTCTTGCACTACAGTGTGTATAAGCCAGAGAGACTTCTTTTCACTCCTTTCACCCTCTCAAAATTCGGGGTTCACCAGAGGTGAAGCAACATGCTTCATGACATCACTTGCTTCTTAAAAATCAAAGCATTGTGCCTCTGCCTTAGTGGCAGATAGAACCAAGTGTGGCAGGTTGTCCTCCCTGCAGGAGATACTTCATACATGTGCTAACATCACATTGAGCAAAACATACCACATGGCCAACCCCAAAGTCAAATTCATGTACTGAAGAATATAGATAAGGGAGGAAGAATTGAGACTATTGATAAAATCTACTATGCTTACACTTGTCTTTTATACAGAACTCTAAGGCCCTTTTAGAAAGATTTTTGCTTTAGTCATATGATAGAGTAAGTGGCTTGTGTGAAAGCACTCAATAAATATCTTTGAATAAATACATAAGTGGCTGTACTATGTATGTCTGAAGCTATAGTGTCATTGGCCTAATTGATTTTTTTTTAAAATTCAAACTGTACATTCTTACACATGTTATGCTCAGATTTAAATGTATAGGTCAACTTCTTCAATTATGAGAATTAGATGCAAATGTTTTTCAAAAAATAAATTCCCTAGAAATCCATCATAAACCTTAGGAATGGAGGATTTTAAGTATAGGCTAGGTCCTATCTATCCTTGAAAACTTGGCTCAGAGCTAGACAATGAAGATATTGGCTTAGAAAGCTGAGATATGATATTGCTACTTGGTGATATGCTGAATGGTTCTGGCCTATTTCTACCACTCTGTTGAATGATGACACCCTCTCCCCCTGCCCCCATTAATCCACCTTTCCTTTATAAAAAGGTTTTTCTTTATTTTAGAGAGAGAAGAGAGGAGAGAGAGAGATAGAAGCATTGATGAGAGAAAAACATCAACACTGGTCAGCTGATATGATATTGCTACTTGGTGATATGCTGAATGGTTCTGGCCTATTTCTACCACTCTGTTGAATGATGACACCCTCTCCCCCTGCCCCCATTAATCCACCTTTCCTTTATAAAAAGGTTTTTCTTTATTTTAGAGAGAGAAGAGAGGAGAGAGAGAGATAGAAGCATTGATGAGAGAGAAACATCAACACTGGTCAGCGGTCTCCTAATGGGATGGAGCCCACAACCTGGGAATGTGCACTGACTAGGAATCTAACTGGTGATCTCTTGGTGCATGCTACAACACTAAACTCCTGGGCCAAACCTGCTGGGCTAATCCATCTTTCTTTTTCACTGTTCCCTCTGTGAATTCTATTGCAATGTAAACATGAAAAAAGAAGAAGGACATCATGATTCATTTAGTGAAGGACAAATAATGACTATTTAAGACCATGAATTTTAAATTGTAAATGAAAATGGATTGTGCTAAAGAGAGAGAGAGAGAGAGAGAGATCAAGCAAAGGAAATTTGTAAGGTCTAAGTAAAAAATATATATATATATTTTAAGGAGTATATCATACTCTGTTATGCTAGAACTTAGGACTTAGAGAAATTCCCCAGACAAACCTTATGCCATAAGCTTATTATGCAAGCTATTACAAGTCTCTGTCACAATTCTTATGACATTATTATCATCTTTGCTTACATATCTTACATTGGGCCTTCAAGTAACTTGAAGAAAATGGGCAACTTTGAGCATTCAGTACCCTATAGTCAATGCAAAAAATAGTCAAGCTTATGAAAAATATTAGAATGGGAGCCAAATGAGAAACTAAAGGGAAAAAGTGATAAATCCAACAAAGTAGAACACAGAGACATTGGAACTGTCCCTAAATGGAAGGAATTTAGGGGAAAACCATACATTATGAGTAAATATCTTTAGTGATATATCCAGTTAAGTCATATCAAAGTCATGCTTTATAAAAAGATAGAACACAATGAATGAATATTTTGAGTTGCTTCTCCTTTAAAAATAAATCACTTTTTTTTTCTTAGCAGAATGAGTTAGAAAATTTATTTGATTTTATGATTTTATTTTTAGATATTGTATAAGATCAATTATCATTTAGAACAGTTTAAACACCAGACACATATCAATCTAATCAGAGAGAGAGAGAGAGACATGCACATTGAACTCCAAACTAATAAACACAAATTCAAGATGCATTGAGATGTACAAGTACAGACTCACTTTGAAAAAGACCTTGCAGTATAGTAACTTATTAAACCCCTGCTTACATTTCACAGAAGCAATTAATAAAGTCAACAGAGGATTGAGAGAGATCTTTAGAACAGAATGGAAATCAAATACTGTCATGATACATAATTTGATAATATTCCTTAATAAAAACCATCTTTAACTATGCATAAGAATTTTTATTTCTTCCATTTTTGATAAAATGGTTTAAAGAATGCTACTGGATTAATTTAAATGTTTTTATATAATCACTAGGAGCCCAGGGCGCCTTCAAAATTGCATAGCACGGCCCACCCACCTGCAGCCCTGCCTTGACACCCAAACCTGTCCACGCAGAGCTCCAGCATGCCTGGCACAGCCCCCAAACCCTCTGGCCTTCTCTGGCTGCTTCAAGCCCTGCCTTCCCTCCCTTGAG
>NW_006287829.1:2740470-2755621 GCF_000327345.1 Myotis davidii | reverse complement strand
CCATCATGGCACCGGAGGAGAGCAGGAAAGCCTCCTGGCTGCTGTGCTATGCCCCTTCCCCTGGCAGGTGGGCTGCGGAGCCCTCAGAGTGGGAGAGGTGGGTGGTGAAGGACTGATGACGGGGTGCTATGGGCTCTCACCCCTGCCCTCCCCCATCTCTGGCTGCTTCAAGCCCTGCCTTCAGTCCCTTGAGTCACCTGGGGTAGTCCTGTCTTCTCTGGGTGCCTCCCCGCTTCCGCCCCAGAGCAACATGGCACTTCAGTCCCTTGAGTCACCTGGGGTAGTCCTGCCTTCTCTGGGTGCCTCCCTGCTTCCGCCCCAGAGCAACATGGCAGCTCTGTCCCATCATGGCACCGGAGGAGAGCATGAAAGCCTCCTGCCTGCTGTGCTATGCCCCTTCCCCTGGCAGGTGGGTTGTGGAGCACTCAGAGTGGGAGAGGTGGGTGGTGAAGGACTGATGACGGGGTGCTATGGGCTCTCACCCCTGCCCTCCCCCACATGGGATGGTCCCGCCTCCTCCAGGTGCCTCCCTGCTTCTGCCCAGTCTCCAGAGCAATGCCCCAGCTAATATGCTAATGACCTGGTCATTACCATTATGGTGTATCAACCATTAGCATATTAGCTCTTTATTAGTATAGATAATTATTTGTGATGTAATGTTCTTTACCAGATTAATCTTTAAGATTGTGTATGAATTGCTACTTCGTTCATGTACCATGTTGTTTATGGCATACTGGAAACATATTTTATGTTCCCAGTATGCCATATGTTACCCAATGTAGGGTAGGATATACACAGAGTACATTTATTGTGATAACAGAGTACATTGTGTGAAAACAGAAATGGTCTGGTATAAGACAGGATATATATAGGGATGGTGTTAGGAGTAAAAAATATGCTAAATCATGTACTGGAAGCTATATTTTTTTACAGCTTGATTTTTTTCTTTATTGTTGAAAGTATTACAGATATCCCCTTTGTGTTATTTTTCCCATTGCCCCCCTCCTCCCTGCAACACCTCCCCACCCCCCCGGCAGGCCTTCATCACTCTATTGCCTATGTCCATATATGCATAGAAGCTATTTTGTATTGCAGCTCAACAAAATAGATAAAATGGGAAGTCAATTGTTGATAATAATGTTGCTTCAAACAAAGGACAGCAGAAAGGTTTAGATGACAATTAGGCAGAGATCTGTGTGTGCTGCCAATGTATGACCCATGATTTTTCATGTCCATGATTTTTCATCCTGCTCCATCATCACATCACCTAATCTCACTTATCTCACTTTACTTCCTTTTATGTTCTTCCTTCTGTAGGTATTCTCTCTTGGCCCCTTCTACCATTCTTATTTTTATGGAAGAAAAAAAGATGCACCAAAAGATAATACTTTTCAAATATTGTTTGGTATATATGTATCAGAATTGTAATTAATAGCATTTCTTGAGTTTTCAAAGCTCATCTGCCATATTTTTCAAAAGATATAGTTGTAAATAATAAGTACAGTAGATGCTATAATAGTAAATATAGTAGATAGTGTTGTAGCAATTATTGTTTAGATATATACCATTAAACTTTTAATTAAAATAGACTTCCAGAAGAAATCTTTTCCTTGGGATATATCTTAGTTTCAGTGTCAATATAGACTGGGCAGATGTGTAGAGACCATAAATAAAATATTTAGATTTTTTGATATCAAATACAACTTTCCATCAAAGCTTAACATTTATTCTCTTATATATTTATTTGCCTAAAAGTTTTCTTTTTAGGCATTTATTTCAATCACTAAGTCTTACTTAGAAGCCAAGGAATTTGCTAAATACTGAAACACAGTAATTCACAAAATAGTTGCCTTAAAAGCATCCTATCTAATAAAGATGAAATATGCAAACTGACTGTCACTCCATGACAAAGATGGCAGTACCCACAGCCAATAAGGAGGGAATATGCAAATTGATGCAACAAAGATGGTGGTGGCCGGGCCGGGACACTTGCATTGTCACAGTGGCAATGATGCAGGCATTCCACACTGCCCTGGCCACTCCAGGTCTCTGGGCAATGTGTGTGCACAGGCATGGAGCTGCCTGGGTAGGGCGAGGCACCTGCTATGAGGGAGGTGCAGAGGGTGGAGGGAGTACAGGAGGGCAGCAGGGCCAGAGCAAAGGCAGAAGATGACTCTAGCTGGAGGGAAGGCAGAAGGCGGCTCTGGTCAGAGCGAAGGTGGAAGGTGGCAGTCAGAGCAAAGGCCTGGGTCCCAGGTGCCAGAGGGAAGCCAGTGCCAGCAGCCAGGGGAAGGAAGGCCTATTCTTGCACAATCTTTGTGCATTGGGCCTCTAGTTAATACACAACAGGGTAGTGCTACCCCTGGTCCATCAGCTAAGTGGTGTGTAGCATACAGATAAAAGCAGAATGATTATAAAGGCCAGAGAATCAATATCATTTTTCAGTATTTATTATGTGAGTACTTTCTCAAGAAACAGAATATAACTGTAGTTTTGGGCAAGAATTAATTTTGTGGGGTTTGTGAATTAAGTTAAACCTTTTCCTTTTTCATCCTTTGACATTATCATTTCAGATATGTTAAATATTATACCCAAAGTTTTCACATTTACCTTTTCAAAATTGGGGAATTATCAATCCCATGCTGAGACTTTAGCTTAGTCCAAATAACATCTTTGCCTCACAAGAGACTTTCTGGAAATATTAACTCAGCATCAAAAAAGGGAGTCAATCACCTTTTGGATCCTTCAGGAAAAGCGAGGAAGAAATCATTCCAGATAAAAGTTGACCTGAACATTCCTACCGTAATTTTCAAAAAGCCAGTGCAAACTGGGACCAAGAATTGAGTCAGAATGTATATATATATAAACATTAATTTGTTTTTTTCTATCAGCAAGTTTAGAATTACGAAATATGTCACTTCAGATATCTAGTGTTCAGGGTTTGGGGAGAATTGATTCCATCCAAATTCCCTCTTCGCTCTGTATTTTTAACTTTCTTCTTTTTATCAATGCTTACTTTCCATTAGACAGGAATATATCCAAAAATTTTCCATTTGAAAACAAAACAAACAAAAAACAAACACACAAAAAATCATGACAATCTGCAAATCAGAAGAGATTTCTCACGGGAACCCAGCCATACTGGCACCTCAGTTTCGGACTTCCAGCTTCCAGAACTGTGAGAAATAAATTTTTGTTGTTTACAAGCCACCCAGGCTACAGTAGTTTCTTATGGGAGCCTGAGCTGACCAAGGCAGCTTCCAACCCATGATCATATCTAGGTTCATGGAGGCGGCTAGGACTTCAGTCATTGCGTCTCAGTTCCAGGCAGCTATCTCACCGGAGGGATTGTGGCTTTCATTTCTAGATCCAATTGCCTCTACTCTTTAAAATCTTTATTGTTGAAAGTATTATATATGTCCCCTTTCTTCCACATTGACCCTTCTAGCCCGCTCCTACCCCCCCACCACAGGCCTTCACCACCCTACTATATGTGTCCATGCCTCTTTCTGAGACAAGAACACTTGAGATACTTGAGCAAGGTTTTCTTGATTGAAATAAACTCATTAGCTTCTCAGTCTGAAAATTTTAAAGTCATCCTCTGCTATTACCCACCTTATAATTATGGCATCATTTTCAACTTATGCCATCTCTGCAGCATTTCTTTTATCTAACATCTTCATTAATTACCACTTCAACTGCTCATTTCAGGACAATTACATTTTATGCTCTTTACAAAGAACATAAAATCAATTTATAATATTGTAATGATGCAATATGTCAATATTGCATCATTACAATATTATAAATTGATTTTATGTTCTTTGTTTCCTCACCCTCTTGAATTTTTTTATATGCCAGTGACACAACTCAGATATTATAATATCAGGGTACTGCCATCACATTTAAATAATTCCAAATATTTACTTAAGTTCATTTCTTGTAGCATAGAATTCACAGAATTCACAACTTTTCAAGATTTAGTTTTATCCTTTATCATATCAGGCTTATATTTTGTTTTGACCTCTGCTACCCCCACCTACATGTCCATCTGTGTCCAAATGGAAGAGCATCACTGAGCATGAGCCATTCTCTCAGAGATGTCAGTCATGTGGCTGCTGTGGTGCACTTCAGAATGTAAGGGAGCCAGTGACACATAAAGTAGATGACCCAAAGGCCCTGAATGTTTCATGGGAGACAGATCAGGTAGGCTGGTTATAACAGTGTATTGTGCCACTAAAGCTTTAACTGGAAGTCAGGGGGAGACTCAGTGAGGGTAGGGGTTTTTAATTTGAAAGTGATTTGCTCTCTTACATGATTCTAAGATAAGGAACCGAGGTCTGGACTACAGGGAAGAGAATATATGTATCCTATATAATAAAGAGCTAATATGCAAATGGACATCACACCCTCATACCATCACTCCATAATGGCCTCATGCAGTCACAATCCATCACCAGGAGGCTGCGTGTGCAGTGGGCATTCACTGGTGGGTGGAGACGACACTGCATGTGTGGCGCAGAGGCGAGACCCCCGGCTCTGGTGTACCACTTCGGGGCAATCCATCGAGAAGTCCCAGATGAGTGGGCAGGGCCTACCTCTTTGGAGCAATCGAGTGAGGCTCCTGCACTGTGAGAGGTCATAGGCCAGGCTGGGGGACACCCCCCCTCTGAGTGCATGAATTTCATGCACCGGGCCTCTAGTATATTTATGATTTAGCAGATTGCTTTCAAAAAGGATTTTGGGGGTGGGGTGATTTTCTAGTCTCACTACAAAGTGTTTCCTCAGCTTAAAGTAATATTACTCTAATTTCTTCTACAGATTGATTTTGAAGAGCTCAATGAAGCACATACCTGCACCTATACAACTTTAATTTATTCATCCTCTGACATCATTGAAAGATATGCAATTTAAAGAATGCTGTATGTAATGTGTACTTTAATGTATGTCAGCATGTGTGAAACAAATTGCTCTCCTAGTCAAAGATATCTATGGGAATCTCAATGAACGTGCACCTGAGAATTCTTTTTTTTTGCTACCAGAGCATGCTTGCCTTGTGACTAGGAGAAAAAATTCCTCTCTAATCCCCCTAGAGTTTTTGCTTCCAACCAAAGCAACAAAACATCATCTGTCTCTCCTAATGTGTCAGAGTGATAAAGATGCTCTAAATTGTACCCCTTCTTCAAAATCAAAATTAATTATTACCTCCTCCGTGAAGTTTTCCCAATCTCATCAGCCAAACTAATCTCATGGTCCCCTCAGTATTTGGTTTGTGCATACATTTTAAAATTCATCACACACTTTCTCCAGTTGTATTTATTTTATTCCATATCAGCCCTTCCCATTCTGTTGCAGTCCTAAGAGTATCAGTCGGGAATATTTCGCTCAGTGTCTTCCTCTAAGCCTAGTGCAGTGTTTCGCACAGTGTTTGCACTAAGGGGGTGCTCTACTGGTTCATCACCCAGGATCCGGGGTCTGATGGAATGAGGGTAATGACTGTCTCTGCTCTTTCCTAGTTGTGCAACCTTAGGCAACCACTGAACCTTTTTGTTCTGTGAGTTTCCTTATCTCTTCGTTATCTATAAAATGGAAATATGCAGACACATCTATAATGGGATTGTTGTAAAGTTAAATGTGAGATGATTGGATATAAAACTACCAAAGTTTTGTGTACTTAGTAAGTAGTCCACACATATTACCCATCATTATTACAACCTTTAAGAAATATAGCCTTCTCTCTAATCTTTTAAGTTTAAACACAAGTCTGTTTATTTTAAACTCTTATTTGATTCTGCCTCTAATTATTATTTTTCACAAATTTGTCATTGTCTTTACTTTCTCTTTGTTTTAGCACCTTTATCGTTTAGGTAATTCAGATTGAGTATATAATCAAAATATGAGTTTGTTCTCTCAAAGTAGATTTCTATACCTGCATCAACCATTTCAAACCTTAGAGGCTTAAAATAACACGTTTATTTAGCTCACAGTTTTGTGTTGGCTAGGCAGTTCCTTTAGTCTAGTCTGCACCAAGTTGCTGATCTCTGTGGGCTCATTCATGAGACGTGGTTAGCCAGTGGGTTAGTTAATGCTTAGAGGACCAAGGATATCTTCACTCAGATGTCGGGGCAGTAGCTATGTTGTGGATTAAGCAAATTTGTCATTGTCTTTACTTTCTCTTTGTTTTAGCACCTTTATCGTTTAGGTAATTCAGATTGAGTATATAATCAAAATATGAGTTTGTTCTCTCAAAGTAGATTTCTATACCTGCATCAACCATTTCAAACCTTAGAGGCTTAAAATAACACGTTTATTTAGCTCACAGTTTTGTGTTGGCTAGGCAGTTCCTTTAGTCTAGTCTGCACCAAGTTGCTGATCTCTGTGGGCTCATTCATGAGACCTGTTAGCCAGTGGGTTGGTTAATGCTTAGAGGACCAAGGATGTCTTCACTCAGATGTCGGGCAGTAGCTATGTTGTGGAGCAGGGCAATAGAGAGCTCTATGGCTATGTTTCTCATGTTGGACTTTTTTTTCCCCACCCTCTATATACTTTGTGAGTCATCTCATCCCATGTCTTCAACTGCCACCACTATGCTGATGGTATAACTCACAATCTCTCCTCTAGATTTCTTTCTGGTGCTCCAGACACAGTTATCTTCCTGAGTTTTATAGCTCACAAATACTCATATGCAACATTCCTATCTCAACTTCTTGTTCATGCCTAAACTCTGTATTTTAACAAATAGCATTATTTTTCAACCTAACTGATATGACAGTAAACTGAAGATCTTCTTTTGTGACTATTCTCTCTTTCAGCCCCATAACTATTGTTTATTTATAAGAAGAGAAAATAAATTGATATTATCTTACTTTGATTCTTATTCTGAATCATCTGAAATCAAAGCATCAACATCAACCCACTGACCGAGGTTTTTGTCTCCAATCCAAATATCCTCCAGCACACCTTTTGTACTACAGTCGGAGTCATCTTTTCAAATAGAAATCTGATCATGTTACCATTCTGCTTAAATCTATTCAGTGATATTACCAAATTCAGAATAAAATACAACTCTCTTGCTAGTCCTAAAATCTTTTGTTACAAAACATATGTCTGTAAAACCTATATTATTGAGCATTTTTTAATATAATGAAGTCAGTTTCTATTTGGAGCTTTCAACTTTCATGGGAGTTTAGTAAATTCATTGCAGTTCTGTTCCATTAAGGTTTGTTTTCTCCTCTCTTATTGTATTTTGTTATTCTGTTTTCTGCCATGAAATTAAACCCTTAAAATTTCTCATCTGTTCTTTCATCAGGATTAAGTCTAAATTCAAGGGAGTTATTTTGCTTCAAGTTGGGGACCAGGGAAGGGGTATGATGGAGAGAGTATCTCAGGGTTAATCCCGGTCATCTAGCCAAGCTGACTTGTCAATCATCAGCCTTGTCAATCTCTTTGCATTTTTCTCCCCAATATACTCTTATTCTGGCTGCAAGTTCCCTTTAAGTGAATGTACATCCCTTGATGATTCACAAAGTCATATCCATGACACTTAAATTCAGAAAATTTAAAGCGGGCCCTTTAAGGACTTGGTAAGGTAGGTTACCTTATGCAAAGTACTGCTTTTTCTACTCTACTCTTCTGTGTTAGGTAGCTCAAGGTTCTTGATAAGGAGGCTGATCCATCCTATGACCCTCAGTGAGAAGCAGGTTTAGGTCTATTTCCTCTCACATCCAGATATCCTATATAATAAAAGGCTAGTATGAAAAGCGACCGAATTGTGGAACAACCGGTTGCTATGATGTGTACTGACCACCAGAAGGCAGACACTCAATGCAGGAGCTGCCCCCTGGTGATCAGTGCACTCCCACAGGGGGAGCTCTGCACAGCCACAAGCCCTGAGCTGGGTTCACAGCTGGTGAGCGCAGCGGCAGTGGTGAGAGCCTCTCCTGTCTCCTCAGCAGCGCTAAGGATGTCCAACTGACAGCTTAGGTAGGGAGCGGGCCTAAGCCCTCAGTTAGACATCCCTTGAGGGCTTCTGGATTATAAGAGGGCACAGGCAGAGCTGAGGGATCCCTGCCTTCCCCCCTAGTGCACAGATTTCATGCACCAGGCCTCTAGTTTATTATATAGATTTGTACTATCTCCTACTAGTATTAGCTTCAGAATCCTGCTACACAGTTTCTTATCAGAATATCATCAGCTGTTAACTCACTTGATTCCCTTTAACTTCATCCCTGAATTCCTTCATCTCCCTTGTACCTGAGATCAGAAGCTCTGGAGAGAGGAATTTGGATAAACCTGTGGCTGATTTTTCTGGACATTCCCGATCATCAGGATAAATAGGGTCTGAAATGAGCCTCCACTCCAGTTACCTTGTACCCTGGTAAGCCAAGGGAGAAACTCCTTTTGTAATATGTCTACCTGAAGGAAGTCTACCTTTTTTAACCACATAAAGTTATCACATATTTGTAGGACTCCCTTATCCCTAGTCATGTTCTAGTAAAATTGAACAGCTAGCAGTTATCAAATGTGCCATGCTATCTGGATTGCAGCTTTTGAGATGTTGAGCAGAGGACCTAGCAAACCCATGCCCAACTCCTGACCCATGGAAACAGTGAGTGCTAAGGAATGTAGGTTTGTGTACCCTCAAAATTCATATGTTGAAACCCTAACCCCCAAAGGTATGGTAGTAAGAGGTGTGACCTTGGGAAGTTAGGTTTAGATGAGAGCATGAGGATTAAGCCTCCTGATGGTGTTAGTGTCCCCATAAGGGGATGAAGAGACACTAGCTCTATCCTGTCTCCCTCTCTCTCTCTTTCTTTCTACCATGTGAGCAGTTAGCACAACGGCATCTATTTGCAAATAGGAGGAGGGCCCTCACCAGTGATACCGAAATTTTGGACTGGAACACGGATTCTTTGTCTGTTGGACATGAATCCATGGACAGAAAGTGGTATAGCAAAGGTGGAGATTTACTGAAGAACAAGTACAGATTCCCATGTAGGGTGCAGGAAGAATCCCACTGGTTTTCCTTCCCTATGGCTTATAAAGGCTGCAGATCCTGGTGCCTGACATCCCCACTGATTGGTCACTATTCCCCTTCCAGCTGGGTTCGAAGGTTGAACCTCATGTGGGACATGTGGGGTTCTCCCCCCTCCTCCCCTCTGGGCTTTCTTCTTTTCCATCTGAATGAAGATCTTCCTTCTCTTTATTTTGTCAATATAGACCTTTCTTGGCTACTTCCAGTTCCCTTGTCTTATGTAAATGCAACCATTCTGCTCCCTTGTATTATGGAGATGTAACTGCACCTGGCTTCCTTGTGTTATGAAGATATACCTTCTCCCAGTCTGTGGCCCTGTGTTTTTTCCATGAACCCCAATTCTAAAAAAAAATCCCTAAGTCTGCCTATATCCCCCTAAAATTCCTGCTTCACCAGGAACCAACTTGGCCAGCATATTGATCTTGGATTTCCCAGCTCCTAGAACTGTGTGAGAAATAAATATTCATTGTTTAAGCCACTCAGTCTAGGTTATTCTTCTTAAAGCACCTTGGACTGGCTAAGATAATGAGATATCACTTTTTTGTGTGTGTTATTTTAAGCCTCTGTGTTTATGGCAATTTTTCACACACCAATATCAACCTTGTAAGTTATTTTGAACTAAAGGATAAGAGATATGTTTCTTATTGAGACTTATATATATCTTGTGTTTATGCCTAAGTAAAGAGCACTAAGTCCATTCCATAGACATGCTTTATGGTAAAAACCTGTGAAGAACTGCAGAGGAAATGAGGCACAACCTCAAGCATCTGCATTTGGGAAAGAGACTATGACATCCACCTTGAACCAGGCTCCACAGCACTAGAACAGATATGATTTTTTTTTTTTAACAGAACCAGTTCACACTCTGCCAATAAGATGTATGCTCCTTTCCTAATGACACCATACTGAGAAAAAAAGGAATCATGTAAAGTAGCTCTACCCCAAGAAGTATTAAATGGGGCACCTATATTTATCTCCTTTCTCCCCACAAAATACCTTAAAGTGACGCTATGGAGAGCTCATCTTAGGCTCACTGCAGAGTGACAGTTTTCTCCTTCTGCAGGAGAAGGATAATCAGGTTCATTAATCCCTTCAGACCTCCAGGGTATCATTTATTAAATTGCTCCCAAAGTGCCTTATTCACTCCCAGGAAATAATTTACATACTGGGGGAATTTGATTCACTATCAAGCATATCCCATTTTAAACAATCCTCATTTTCATTCCTTGGTAGAAGGTAATAACTTATGCAAAATGTGTGCAGGCATAGATTATACCATGCTGAGAAATTATTTGAGTATTGCTTTCAGGTTGCCAATATTCCAAGAAAATATCCGCAATATATAATTCAGTGAATTCAATGATGATTTTTTTCAATATGTTTCTTGCCCTTCCTCCCCCTCCAATAAAAAAGACAATTAAATATAGCTCGTATAAAATGCTAGGGCTGGGAAGAATAGACTCCTTGATGAACGGAGCGGAAGTCAGACATGTGCCTTCTCTATTTCACTATTCTGCCTCCGTCTGTGAAATGCATCACAGCTGAAGCTGTTCTGTGTTATATAAGCCACCATCTAAACAGTTAATTGCACTTTAAGATGCGTCGCTTCCCAAATGAGACAAGCGTAGTTGTCTTATTCAGAGAGAAAGCTCATTTGGTTTTATGTTTCAATACTAAAGAATAAAGTCATGTTTCAACTGGTTAAGCTTTAACTTTTTTTTTTCTAGAACAGTAAGGCTCTAATGGTAACAAACACATCCATACCGCTCACCATGCGTCTAAGTTATGTCCCACATCTTCATTCAAGTATCTCTCCAAAAAGCACCGTGAGGCAGATACTGCAATTATCACGATTGAAAGGTGAGAAAATTGAGTCAGAGCAACCAAATAATGCAAAAACAGCTCACGAGTCTTTCTATGATGAAGAGCCTCTACTGGTTTATTTGATTTTTTTTAAATGTAAATATTTCATTTTTGCAAATATAGCTACTAAACTTCAAACTGTGTAAATGATAACATTTAGAATGCAAGAGAGTGCATATAAAGCTATTGAGTTCTCAACTATTACCTGCCACCTCGAGTTGCTAATGAATGAATTCAAATGAGAGAAATTGGATCCTGTTCCAACATTGCCACTAACTACCTGTGCCTCCCTACACCTATTTTCTCATCTAGAAAATAAATTAATAATTCTCATAAAAATTCTTTAAGCTATGAATCTCTACCATGTTTCTCCACATTTATCTATAAATGACATAGGATTCGCTGAAAAACTACAAAAATAAAGGTATAACCAGGAACATGTTGAGGTGTGAATGTTCCTACAACCACCTCTCCCCCTCATCACCCCCCCTCCAAAAAAAAGCACATTGCACAGTTATAGTCAGGGACAATATTTTATAAGTAAAGGCTGGAGTAAATCTTCTAATATATTGAGTTTGCTTCTCAAAACCTGCCAAATACCCAACTCCAACTGTGATTTCCAAATGTTTCTTTATCCAGATAGCAAAGCACAGCTTATGCAACCAATATGCGGCCAGGAGCAGATTGAATGTCCTCTCCCCTGAACACACTATTTTTCCCTGACATAGCAAAATCTTAAGATCAAATGAACAGTGATTGACCCTTCCCCCTCCACACACACACTTTTCTAGTCTCTGAGCAGCAGTTTGCAAACTACTGTGAAGTTCACATTACTTCTCCTGCTGCAATCGGTCATGTATTTTAATCTTAAAAGATGTAAATTGTAGGCTTATAAGAGTGAGAGCCCCGTGTCCATGCTGGCAGAAAATATTTTAAATTATTTTCTGACAGTGCAAAAATATAGCTACTGAGATTTCAGCTGATGGACAGTTGGGAACTGGGAGTGCAAATTAGAAAGTCAGCTAAGGAGCAGGGCTTTTCTTGCTGCTGTGGTGGTTACCATTGCTACTCTTTTCTCCCCTGAGTGCCATGTTTTTAATTTTTGTGTCTGCAAGACAATGACAGGTAAGACTGCCTCACAGTTTCAGAGCCTAGAGTAATTCCAATTAAATACCAAATCTCTGGAATGCATGTGACTGAAACTTT
Organism: Myotis davidii; assembly: GCF_000327345.1. Classification (NCBI taxonomy): domain Eukaryota; kingdom Metazoa; phylum Chordata; class Mammalia; order Chiroptera; family Vespertilionidae; genus Myotis; species Myotis davidii. Next base: position 2,743,518 of record NW_006287829.1, on the reverse strand, counting down.
GATTGGTTCCTCTTGTTGTAATGAACCCCGAGAATCACAGGAGGACGCCTCAAGGAAGTCGAATTAAAGAGTCACATTTGTTGCAATCCGGGACTATGAGGGGCCATTCCCAAATCTCGTAGCGATCAGATGATCGTAACTTCAGGTTTACATAGGCAAAAATTACAAAGGTATTGATTACATCCCAGGGTTTGGAATGAGGAACCTGGTTTGCAAAAAAGCAGTATACAGAAGCAGAATTAAGCATGTTAATTACAGTTTCGGGTCTCGGGGTCACTGAATTGACAGAAACACCTTATCTACAGCCCTCGGTTCTTGAGACCACTGTGTTGCCAGGAACTCATTGTAGAGCCATCGAGGTAATTTAGAGTAATTGTCCTGGTCTTGTGACCACTGAGTCAACTGGAACGCATTATCTGTGGCCACTAAAACAATTTAGGATAATTGTGCTGTCCTGTTTCCCAGGTACAGAAGAATGTGCTTTCTAACACCAGTAAGATAACAATCAATGGGATAGCCATTCAATCGATAAGGCATTCAATCCAATGGGATGATGTATACAATTCAGAAAATCAAAGTAACTTTTCTATTGTTAAGCCAAACAGCAGGGTTAGAGTTAAACTACAGTTTCAATCTGAGATGATTGCTACCATACTTCACTCTGAAAATATATTACTGTTTGATATTTAAGGACCCTCATTAGTAGATGATGTTGGGTCGGGCACGTGAATTTGACATAGTTTTTCGTTTTGTTTTGTTTTGAGACAGTTGATGTTTAACATTTAAAAAAAAATAAATACAAAGGAATTAACTAGAAAAATACAACTCAGTAAAAGAGGGGGGAAATGGAATTTTAGAGCAAATGGAACATGTTTTATTGTTCAGGTTATCATGTTCCACCACTCCCAATATCCATAAAACAAAACTTTCACTTCATAACACAAAAAAACCTTACATGGTAACTTGGAAATTGTGATAGCAGGAACTTTAACTAACAAAAGAATTGTGGGTATCCTTGACTGTTATGTCCTGGGATAAATAAAATACACTCTAAGGAGAGGCAAGGGCAATATAGTAGGAAAGAACTAAATGTACAAAACATAGCTGTAAAAATTACTCCTTAGCAGAAATGTACACTCAAACAAAAACAGATCCAGAGACAGACAAGCATGGATCAGACCATCAAACCTCAGAGGGGAGGTAAAGGAGGGTGGGGGTAAGAGGGAGAGATCAACCAAAATGGTTAAACCTGAGCGTTTTTATACAGGTTTGATAAAGAATGAAAGTCTTGGAGAAATATAACCGAACAAAATGCAAAAGTTGTATGCATGCATATAAGCCTAACCAATGGACACAGACACTGGGGGCGGGGGTAGGTGAGGGCATGAGTGGGGGAGGTGGGAGGCAATGGGAGGGGTAAGGACATATATGTAATACCTTAATCAATAAAGAATAATAAATAATGGGGGAATAATCAGATAGCTTAACTACTAGGCTGTTGCACACCAACCCTATTCCAAAATAAAGAGTTTGGAAGTATAGATATAATATCATAACGCAGGTGTTTCATTTAGTGAGTATGGTATCAGGGAGGCAGTAATGAAAGACTGAGGCAAATGAAAAGCTGAAAATGAGTGAGTGACATGAGCTCATGACAAAAAGCCAGTTCATAGAGGCACAGATGGGGAGGCTACCTGGAGGGACCCATGAAAAGGAGACCTTGATGTTTAAGCAACTTGCTTCTCAACCAGAAAGCCTATTTTTGGTAGTTTAGTTTAAAGGATATGTGTGTTGTAGATGTTAGTTTCTAATGATGTCAGGAGACTGAGGCGAGTACAGCATGGAACAATTTTTAAGAGTACAGACTCTGCAATCAGACAGAAGTGGGACCAAATTTTCACTCTTCATTATTTCCCCTGTGACAATTGGCAACGGCCTAACAGTTGTCAGTGCTCCTCTTTGAGCATGTGAAATCTACCCTCATTTTCTCTACAAATTATGCAAGATAATGCCTACCAAGACACTAGCCCATATCTTGGCACATAAAACCACAATAGATAAAAATGAAATGTTTATTATTCTGTTGAGTTAGCTTTCTATAAGGTTTAGAAGAAATTGAACAAGTACTTTTTGATGAGTTTCAAAGGAACAGAAGTGTTTAAGTTCTACAATGTATGGGTGAGATATAGACAGGTGTAGGGGAGGAAAAATATCTTTTCCTCTACCTTTATAGGTTTTCAACGGGGTCTCTGTAACAAAAAACTGATTGGCAAAAGAGAAGTGTGCCCATTTATTTAAGTTTTACATAACACAGGGGCCTTCATAAGAAAATAAAGAATTGAAAAAATGGTTAAACCTGAGCATTTTTATACAGGTTTGATAAAGAATGAAAGTCTTGGAGAAATATAACCGAACAAAAGGATATGCGCTAAATGTAGTAAATGAGTAAATAGGAATGTCTGTGCCTACAGATTCCTTCAGATATGTAAGACTTACTTCACGGCATAGATTAGTTCTGTGAAAGTTTTCTATAATGCAAGTTTATTGATAGAGAATTATATTTTACCATTTACTTCTACGACAAACAAACATAAGTCCCATGAAAACTATCTTAGAAGATAAAGATGTAAAATGGAAAACAGGTCCGGTTGCTTGCTGCTCAGAGGGCAATCATCCTGTGAAAATTTAAAATACATTTAGAATTTCTGTAACATTGTTTGAATCTGCAGGTTTGTTCTTCCGTGTTTTAAAAATTAGTCGCCGTGTCTGTCATTTGCTGAGTCTGCTTAATCTCCATGTCATTATTCTTTGCTGATTCAGAGGCCCCAGAATTCTTTAGGATGTTTTCTCATACTTATTTCTATCTTATACACATTTAGTTTTTTTCAACTCCTCCCCCAAACTACCAAACTTTACCAAAGCTTTATTTTAATGGGTCTCAATTCTGAAAAATACTTACGTGTCACAAACAAGTGGTTTCCAGTTTCTAAACATAATGTGAGAATCCTCTGGTCCTCCAAGACTCACACATAACAAAGGAGAGACAAT
>NW_006287829.1:2723280-2740447 GCF_000327345.1 Myotis davidii | reverse complement strand
CCCTACTCAAGTGAAAAACAACTTATTCCAATCTGGGAATGATGGACATTCACATGAAATTCTTTCATAGGACACCCGAGCCCCACATAATTATCATAAAACATTCTTAAACACAGGGTTATTCAAATTTAAATAATATCCGAGATAGACACTGAACACTAGCAAAACAGGAAAAATCTGAAATGATTTTAAAATTCTAAGGGACTAAATTCCTTAAGTATGTAATCTAAAAGAAGCCTAATTTACATTACTTGACAGAACACTTAATATTTCAGCTTGCAACTTTTGCATTTAGATATAGAATGAGTTTTACATATTTTTTAAATGGATGGACTTTTCGTTTTCTTTTGTAAAACATACAGGAAAGGGATGTTTCTGCTTATTTTCCAAAAGAAAGGGAGTCTTTCACAAGAATTGATATCTCTCATGCCCACAACCTCAAGATATTCACTTTGTAGATATTCAAATTAAAATATATTAATAATATTTTAAGTCACTCAACTATTAACTCATTATAGTAATAATTCATAGCATAATTATTTAGTAAATCATAGGATGAAAAGTACATTTGTAATGTAATGAATGTGATAGACATTCACATATTTAGATACAAATACATAGGAAAGGAACTAGAAGTGACTTTCTAAGACTATTTTATGAGCTAACAGAATTAACTGTTTTTATTTTCTCTAATGTTACTTTTAGTATAAAAAAGTGGGACACAGCACTTAAAATAGGAGTTATTGAGTAAGAAAAAAAATAAGATAAAATAATCACCTATAATTATGATGCTCTAATTTGGGATTTTTTTCATTTAGAATTAATAATGCAGAATGTGTATTATTGCCCAAGAGATCTTTTGAACTATGATCAACTTCTTCAGCATCCATGATGTAAAATGAGGTGCAGTATTACTCAGGGAGATCATCAAATCTATTTCTTCTTCAAACAGGAAATATGGGCTGTCTAGTCCAGATGGTTTGGGGAGCAGGGATGTGTATAATCTTGGACATACTTTAGGACTATGGTGTTTTAAGAGTGTAGAGCTTCCCTTTTTTCTCTGTTTTCCTAAATGGTCATGATAAAGGCTGTAGAAAATTTTTTTCTGTTTGAATATATGTTATCCATCTTAATACTTGTTTGGATGTTTCTAGTATTTTGTGGGGGTTTTTTGTTTGCTTTGTTTTGTTTTGTTTTTTAGCAAAGAGTAATGAACATAAGGAGGAAGCATCCTGACTTCACTTTAGAGATCATCTGCTGAATGAAGAATTCATGCTTTTAACTAGGCAGCTGTCATAGCTATTTATGAAAATGCACTCTCCTTGTAGCTTCAGTTGTTAGCAAAATTAACAAGACAAATACATTTTGTGCTTCACCAGTCTTTCTAAATTATCTGTTCAAATTAACAATGAGAATTGAATAAAAGGGTGAGTGACTACAAGCTAAAAATAAAATTTAAAACAGCTGCAAAACACGGTTTTCTGTTGCAAAAAGCTCTACAGTTATGTATACATAAGTTCTTTCCTAAAAGATTTCTACAATAGTTATTTCCTTCAAAATAATTTTCTATGAACTATGATAAAAAAATTGACACCTGCTTTATTGTTTTGCTGAAATATCTATGAATATTCTGAGAATGGAATTATTTCCTATAAGTGTCAGTGCTTTGTCTCGCTAATAAGTTCAAATCATACTACATTTTGCTTATTAATAACACTTGTCCGAGTGACCCTTCATAGTAACATGAAGCAACTTAACTTTGCTTTGGAAAGTTAAATTTGGAAAATAAATTGCAGCAGAATTTTAAAGAATTTTAATCCCAAGGTATGATACAGAAAAACTAGATTAACAGCCAAGAACACAACTGAGGCCCAGGGAGCCATGCAGGATCCATACAGTTGCCAGATTTAGCAAAGCATAATACAGGACACCCAGTTCAGTTAGAATTTCAGATAAACAGTGAATATATCTAGGGCCATACACTAAACCAATATCCATTGTTTACATGAAATTCTAATACCTGCGCAAATTGAATGTTATCTGGCAACCTGAGAAAACAGGCCTTTGCAAGCCCTACCATCATTCTACACAGTCTAGGGCTATATTTCAGGTTTGGTTCTAGAAATCATTGTACTTGAAATTTAGAATAACTCAGCGTATTCATTAACATACATATGAAAGAAACCATCACTAAGCCGTATCAGGTTTATTTTAATTTACAATAAAAAATTAGTTGCTTTATACATTCATCTCCATTTCAAAAAATTATTTTTTTTCCTATCACACAAATAAAACTTCTAATTACTGTAGAGCAGATTTTTTATAGTATGGTTTTAACACCAAAAGGGGTAACAATGATTTCTTATAATGAAATAAGCAAAACTATATAACTATGACTGCACTATACATTAAAAAATAAAGCTACTTCATAGTCCAAGATGTAGGTTATGTGAAAAACAAAAATGTTTTCAAATAGTAATGTATTCATTTACCAATATATGAATAAAACATTTTACAGAGTTGATGAATTCTTTATATTCTATCTCGACGTTCTGTTGTTAAACAGACATTGCTTCATCCCTGAGCTTGAAGATTTAATTTGATAACTTGAATGTTTTATCTTCTGACATTTGCAAACTTCCAGAAGTATGTTTTTTTTCTATTGTTTTTCCTTAGGTTATTTTCAAAATGTGTAAATCTGTAACTATGCTAATGAAAAGAGAAAGGCAATTCTCTTTGTTTTACCCACTTATATTCAGTTTTCTGAGAAATAACATTTCACTAACTATATTCAATGTATTCAAAGAAAAATGGCCATTAATGCTATGTTTTTAGAGCACCATGGGTGACAGTGTTAGGAATACGAATTGTGAAGCTTGGATTGCCTGGCTTCAGATCCTGGTGTACAACTGACTAGACTAGATCATCGACCTTGAACAAATTATGCAAATTTTCTATGCCACAATTCATTAATCTGTAAGAGGATAATAATAATTTTTTCACCTAAAAGAGTTGAGGTGAGATTTCAATGTATTAATTCTTGAAAAATGCTTAAAACAGGAACTACTAAGAAGTCAAATGATAACTTATGATCCTCCTATCTTGGTTAAGTCATTAGTTTCTAGAGATCATTAATATACCTTCAGTAACTTTACAATTTATTGCAATTAACTGTTGTAAACATTTTAATTACAGTATTTGACTTAAATACAGATGAGGCATGATTATATCAGAGATGTAAAACAAAACTACTATACTTATTGATTTTGTAACTCAGTAGTTTTCAAATATACAATCAAGTACATAGAATATTTTAGAATTGTCAAAGTGCATGGCTACAAAGATGAGTTAAAACTGTTATTAAGTGCTAGCATTGGTGCAAAGCAATCAAGTTTTAATAGTCTCAACTATATTCCCTTGAACTTAAACATTAATAGAAATGATGGTAGCACTCTGGATTGAAGAAATGTAATTGTTCTGGACTAACTCCAAATTTGGGTAGTATAATAGATAAATCTTAGATGTTTTGGGGAAATGATCTCACAATAAACTTTCACATCACTACCTAAAATAATGTTACATAGCTAACTTTTTATAGGGTCAAAAAGTCCCATATTTTTATAAAACACATCAAATCATCAACAAAACAACATGAAAGCCCACTGCATGAGAGAACATATTTTCCAATGTTATCACCGATAAGGGTTTTTAATCTCCAACATTTATAGGGAACTCATATAACTTAACAAAAGGAAGATAAACAACCCAATCAAAAATGGGCAATGGATCTAAATAGATACTTTGTGAAAGAGGACATAATGAAGGCTGAGAGACATATCAAAACATGCTCAAAGTCACTAACCATCTGAGAGATGCAAATCAAAACAACAATGTGGTATCACCTCACACCTGTCAGAATGGCTATCATCAACAAATGAAAAGTGCTGGAGAGGATGCAGAGAAAAAGGAACCCTCTTGCATTGCTGGTAGGAATGCAGACTGGTGCAGCCACTGTGAAAAACAGTATGGAGTTATGGCTGGGGACAAGGGCTCCCAGACTGCGAGAGGACTCAGGTTGGGCTGAGGGCCCTCACCCCTAGTACACAAATTTTGTGCACCGGGCCTCTAGTATAGGATAATGAACAGCATAAACTGAGGAAGAAAAACAGATCCAGAGACAGAGAAGCATCGATCAGAACATCAAACCTCAGAGGGAAGGTAGGGGAGGGTGGGGGTTAGGGGGAGAGACCAACCAAAGGACTTGTATGCATGCATATAAGCCTAAACAATGGACACAGACAAAAGGGAGGGTGAGGGTATGAGTGGGGGTGGGGGGCAATAGGGGGATAAGGACACGTATGTAATACCTTATTCAATAAAAAAAATCAAGCTTATCTCAGTACAGGTTTTAAATTACTTGACAATAAATCAGAATAATTTTAAAGCTGTTGATGTTTTAAGGTACTTATTCTGTGTGGTGTGTGTGTGTGTTTGTGTGTGTGTGTGTGTGTCTAAATATAGGTGAGAAGATGAGCAAGCAATTGAGATATTTCTAAATGTATATTAAACACATATGTATATTAAATATTTGCCCTATCTAGTTTTGGCTTGTTGTTATTGCTGTCAGTGCTATTTTAATTTTCTATCAGGATAACATGGGGTGGGGGGTTGTATTTTAAATGCCCAGTAAAGTTCCCCAGGCCTCTTAAGTGATAAGGACATTAGTAGCTCCTTCCATTTCCACAAATGACTACTGTTGGCATTAGAGGGAAGAAATAAATAAAAGAGGACACAATACACTAGTGACAGTTACTGGTTTCTCTCCAGACCACCTAAAACATCATCAGGAACTTCAGAAGAAACACCAATTAGTATAAAGTATGAACCAAGAATGATGTCTCCTCGAAGGAACTCTTAAGACATTCCAGCCATTGAATGCTTATGATCTCCCGAGGATACTATCCCCGTCTAGTTTTCTTAAATGGAAACTGTTTTAAAATTATCATTATTATTCTCTTTATTGCCCCACATCCAATGCATAAAAGTTCATTGCCTCTTTCAAGCCACATTTCTTTTCTGCTTTAAAATCTCTGATGTATTGAGAATATTCCATCAGACATAGTACTACCAACTGAGTCTCTTTAATCTCACCTTCAGATTTCCTGCTTATTTCTCCAGTTATTGGTCACTTGCTGAGCCCTGTTTGTTCTTCATCTCCAATTCTGGGATTCTTGAAAATATATCATCCATGCGCATGATTCATGTAATAATTAAATAACTAGTTATCTCAGGTCCTTGATCTTATCTCCATCTTTCCTTCAGGCGCGCTCATAGTCACAACATAGAACTGGCTATCCACAAGAACTCTACCTCCTTTAAAACTTTGCTTTCCATATTTTAATAGTTCTTTCAACAGATTAAAACCCCCAATCGCCTTTTTAAATGTACTCGAGTCCTTTATTTAGAAGGAGCTTCTGATATGCAGTGACAGTTGTTTTGTTTAGACATGTGTCATAGTTTTATTTCATTGACCACATTTTCTAAGACACCCAAACTCTGAACAGCATGGGTTTTTCACAGTGATCATGACTCTTGCTTTTCACTTCTATCCTTACATGAATTCTAAACAATGGTTGAAACCAAATATCCACACTCCTAAAGTTTCTGGAGAAACTGTTTTCATCTTAAATTCAAGAAATAAAAACCAGCCCTGACTAGTTTGACTCAGTGGATAGAGCATTGACCTGCGGACTGAGGGGTCTCAGGTTCAGCTCCAGCTCCGGTCAGGGGCATGTACCTTGGTTGTGGCACATCGTGTGGGGGGGGCGGGGGTGTGAGAGGCAGCTGATCAATGTTTCTCTCACATCAATGTTTCTAACTCTCTATCCTTCTCCCTTCCTCTCTGTAAAAAAAATCAATAAAATACATTTAAAAATAAAATAATTAAAAGCCAAATGGTCAACTTTAAGAAATCCAAATATGTCTCTATTACACTTGTTTTATTTTGATCTCAGACAACTATTTTATATTTTCAAGTTTCTTCTCAGACCACCAGCGCCGCCTCTATTCTTCACGTATAGCTGGAATGTTGCCTGAAAACTTATTTCGAAAATGGATCCCATCAGTTAAGACCTTATAATTATTTTGTCAGCAACTGAACAATCTTATTTACATGTGGCCTCATATTCTTTAATTTCACAGTGTAAATTTTTGGTTATCTGTTAACAAAGACTACTGTTCTCACATTTGCTCTAAAAGTCATCCCCTCTTTAATGCCCATCACTATATTCCAGCAGTTACTGGAAGCATACAAATACATGTGTTTGATCACACACCTCTCTTGATCTTCTGTCTCATTTTTTTTCCATCTACTGCAAACAAAACAAAACAAAAAACAATCGACATGAAAGTGCTGAAACGATATTTAACTTACCTAATCCAGTTCTAATTATACCTCCTGAAGTTCTCACCAAGGTCACAAAGAGCATTTTATTGCTAAAATCAATAAAGTTGCTTTGTCTTCATTTTAAGCAACTGCTCAGCAGTGTTTAATGTAATTGATCTTAAAAGAATTCTTGATATTTCTCCTGGGATACAACTTCTCTTTATTCTTGAATAGTTCCTGTTTCTGAGTAAACTGACTATGCCAGGAAACATCCATGGGTCCCTTTTTTGTTTGCTTGTTTTTCTTCTCCATGTACATTCATTCCCTAGGTCATTTCATATACATTTAACTTTCACCTATGTACTTGTGACTCAAATATATATATATTTCCTAGTGACTCAATTACATATATAAAACTTACTTTATCTGTGTTATAGTGAGTCATTACAAAGTTAAATGTCATTAATTCTCTGTCATCTACCAAATTTAATTTTCCACCATTTTTTACCATTTCACCTAGGTGCCTTAGCTAAATTCTGGGATCCCTTCCTCTTCATTTCCAAAACCACAAAGGAACTTGTGTCCAAGACAGTATATGGTACATGACAGTAATAAAGTAAATATTTTTAAATACAAGAGAGAAATTCCAAAGTTCTCTTTAGATATTTTTTATTAGAAGCAAGATAAATTGAGACTTTTCAATCTTTTGTTGATATGCATTTAGTTGTAAGAAACAAATGAGTAAATATTTAAGACGTTTTTATAACAAAGGGTCAAGAGGTACACAGTCTGAGGCTTGGGTGACAATCCAGTTTTGATATAAGAAATCCGGGCTATTTTCAACACTTCTGTGTTGTCAGTGTGTTTGTTCTATCATTGTTGCAAAATGACCATCATAGTTTCAGTATCACATTCTTATGTAACAATTAGAGGCTTGGTGCATGAAATTTGTGCACACAGGTACTGGGGTCGGGGGGGGTCCTTCATCCTGGCCTGCGCCCTCTCACAGTCTCGGAGTCCTTGGGGGATGTCTCGCAGCTGCGGAGGCAGGAGATGCTCCCACCACTGCTGCTGCACTTGCCAGTTGTTAGCCAGGTTTCTGGCTGAGTGGTGCTCCCCCTGTGAGAGCGCACTGACCACCAGGGAGCAGTTCTTGTGTTGAGCGTCTGTTCCCTGGTGGTCAGTTTGTGTCATAGCAACCAATAGTTTTGCCATTTGGTCAATTTGCATATTAGCCTTTTATTATATAGGACTGGTGGCCCAGTGCATGAAATTCATGCACGGGGGTGGGGGGTGTCCCTTAGCCTGGCCTGCACCCTTTCCAATCTGGGAACACTCGGGGAATGTCCGACTGCTGGTTTAGGCCTGATCCTGGTGGACATCCTTCTCATAATCCAGGACTGCTGGCTCCCAACTGATCGCCTGCCTCCCTGCCTATCTGATTGCCCCCTAACCACTCCCCTGCCAGCCCGATCGCCCATAACTGCCCTCCCCTGCAGGCCTGGTCTCTCCCAACTGTCCTCCCCTGCAGGCCTGGTCAACCCCAGTTGCCCTCTCCTGCTGGCCTGGTTGCCCCTAACTGCCCTCCCCTGGAGGCCTGGATGCCCCCAACTGCCCTCCCTCCCCTGCAGGCCTGGTTGCCACCAACTTCCCTCCCCTGCCAGCCATCTTGTGGTGGCCATCTTGTGACCACATGGGAGTGGCAATCTTGTGTGAGGGTGTGATGGTCAAATGCATATTACCTCTTTATTATGTAGGATGTACTTGTAGTAAATATTCATTGTTCATCTAAAATTCAAATTTAACTATTTCCTGTATTTTACCTGTCCACTGTACATTTATTCAAAATATAAAAAATCAAATATTTATTCTTGTATTCTAACTGACCTTTCAAGGCCCTGTCATTTCATGAAAGATTTGCTGCCCAAGTAACCCAAATTCTTTATACTGACACTAAAGTTCAAGTCTCCCTCTTTAGTCCCCTTTTTAAGAATTCCCTCTGATTCTCTAATTTTGCATGTGAGTATTATTCTTCAATTAAAAGCACTGTGGTGTGGAGAAAATAGCTTTGGAACTAATTTCAGAAATATAGCTAAGTTTAAACTATGTTAAACTGTTATCTATGGTACTGTGGCTATTTCCCTGCTTCAAATGCTTTTGAGAGTTGATGGGAGATTAAAATAGTTTAAGAGACTTTTAAAAGATACTATTATTATCTCTCTCTATAAAAATCCAGTTCCCATGACGACCAGGACAACCAAATGACCAGTCACCATGAGGTACATTGAGCACCTCTTGGTCCCTCCCCCGGGGTGGGGCGGGACTGAGGACTGGTGAGCAGGCTGAATGCCTGACCTCTTGGTCCCTGCCCCTGGCAGGCTCTGATGGATCAGCAATGGTGAACGAGGGAATCGGGGCAGGTGGCAGGAGAACCCGGCTGGCTGTCAGGCCATTGTGATCAACAGCTTATCCCTGGCTGCCCGGGGCTCAGGCTTTGGAAGGCAGGCGCCGGTGACCTCACCTCCATTCGTGTGTGCCAGGCCGACCACTGATGGAATGAGCTGCCTGCTCGGGGCCGCTCATGTAGGGCGGATAGGTTGCATGTGTGCCCTGCAGCTTTCATCAGTGCTTTAAGCCCCAGCAGCAGTGTCAGCGTGAGCGGCCCCAAGAGGGCAGCGTGTTCCATCAGCAGCCAACCCGGCGCACGTGCATGGAAGTGAGGTCACTGGCACCTGCCTTCCATAGGCCTGAGCCCCCGAGCAGCCGGGGATGAGCTGGTGATCCCAACGGCCTGCGGAGGTGGCATTCAGACTGGGGACTGGTGAATGGGCAGAAGATGGCCCTGATCTCAGGAGGGTAGGCCCTAGGGACTCTACCTGCACGATTTTGTGCGCTGGGCCTCTAGTTATACAATAAATATCAAGGAGCCTATCCAAAGCTTGATAATGAGAGCAGTTCATTTGCCACAATGTGACCTACTCTCCGCCATTCACAAGCAGAAACTTCATGGAAAAACGCTTCCATTAATATTTTCACATAGAGGGTTTCACAGCACTCATGGTAGCTTCTAGGTGGCAATGTTGTCAGCCATTTCATCAGCTCTTAAAACACAAAATTCACACAGGTTTCTCCCCTGCTTCTGTGCTATTTATTCCATTCCCTGCTCTCCAAGGAAGATTACAACCATTTCACTGTTACAGAGTCCTGTGACCAAATCCACAATTCCATAAAATTTCCAACAAAGCCACCAGGAAAGGTGACACCAAAGTTTACAGATGTTTCTAACTCTGTCCTGAAATATTTTATAACAAGGAAAGCTTTGCAGGGTTGATTTTCTTCAGTTAACATTGGTGGACCTATCCTCTCAGAATATATTTCTAAATGTATCACCAAAACAGGTGTACATGAGAATCCTGTTATATCAAGGTGCGCTCACAGATGGCTGTGAAAAGCAGCAGTGTTTAGCTTGAGTTTCTGTTTCCACAGCAATGCCTGGGAGAGATGAGCAACTCTGAGATTCACCCCATCTGGCAGCTGTTTCTGTCTAAGCACTATAATTTGGAAAGGAAAAAAGTAGAGAGAAAGAAATAGGCAATTTATCTCCGAAGGCCATAAAGAAATTTGATCCCAGTCAGGTGATTTAAGCTCAAAAAATGAAAATATGGAGAAACAATGAACATTAATGTAAGGGGAAGAGAGCTCACTTTGCTTCTAGAAAACATGTAGTTTCACATACCTTGAGATTTTTCTACTTTCTTTAAAAAATATTAAATGGTTAAAAGCTGCATTAAACCTTCACATACTTTAATTTTATGCACATAGCTAAGGTCAATTCTTTATTAGCCATTAAAAGAATATAATAGGCAGAGTACAGAAGATTTTTAGGGCAGTGAAACTACTCTGTATGATACTATAATGGTGGATATATGTCATCTTAAATTTGTTAAAACCTGTAAAAGGAATAGCACCATGGTGAACTTTGGATGATAATGAGGTGTCATTGTGGGTTTATTGATTGTTGTTGATAACAGGGAAGGTGATGCACGTATGAGATGTCTCTGTACCTTCTGCTCAATTTTGATGCACAACGAAAAAAATAAAATAAAATAAAAAAGATAATAATACAGCAATTATTTTGTCATCTTCAGTCAACAACCTCATAAGTATAGACATAACTTTGGCATATTTAATAAATGTGACTCTAATAACCCAAACTGTCATATGATATTAAAAATGTGAAATTAATTTGTCAGGAAGTCGAGGTGAATGCATCTGTTATTTAACTAATAAAAAATAAAATAAAAAGATAATAATATAGCAATTATTTTGTCATCTTCAGTCAACAACCTCATAAGTATAGACATAACTTTGGCATATTTAATAAATGTGACTCTAATAACCCAAACTGTCATATGATATTAAAAATGTGAAATTAATTTGTCAGGAAATTGAGGTGAATGCATCTGTGATTTAACTCATAACTGTAATTTTTTTACCTCAAAAAACTAAGTGCATGCTTCAACTTTGAAACAAAAGGTCTTTGAAAAATAAATTTGCAGTAGTGAATAGGACAATATTCAAATCTCAGAGAATACATTTTACCAAATAAAGTTGGTTCATTTTTTGAAGATATTAAAATTGGTATTTATATTTTACTTCTAAAATATTATTTCCAAGTACAGTATTTAAATATTCAATTTTTAGTTGTGGTATATGCTCACAGACATATTTTTTTTCATGCATATAAGCACCATTTAAATTTCATGCCAATCTAGCATTACTTTTCTATTAAGAACCAATGAAATGAGTTTCAAAAAGTAGGAAAATTCAGAACATTAATTTACTCCCTTATTTATTCCTCTAATCAAGATGACTAAAAATGACCCTTTGCCTTCATTAAAATTGGCTAGTTAAATAAGTATTGCAATTAAATTCTAACCACTGAATGTCAATTACTGGCATATTAGGAATGAATTCATTTAGATCACTAGGGAAATTGATCTTGTACATCTTCTCAAACAGAGGAAGATTTCAAAATTTATCTCATTTGGATCTGATGAGGGTTTGCCCAAGCATATTCCCTTTACTAATTTTCTTTCCTAGCTTTGAAAAATATGTTATATCTATGGGCCAGGTATTTAAATAAATTTTCATGTATATGTACTGTTTTAGTAGTCTAAGCATAAATTAAAACATAATCACATTTCTTGACAGTTCTTTACAACAACTCTCTGATAATGCTTGATCCTTGGAGAGTACAATAATATTAAAAAGATGGTTCATTTATGGTTTAATAAATTTTTGGAAAGTAGCTTTAAAATTATCTTGAGCCGACATATTCATGGGGCAATTACAAATACAATATTTCCTTAACTCAAATTTTAAAAGAATCAAAATATGATTTCTTAAAGCTAATTATTTCTTGAAAACTGTCTATATGTTATGAAAAAGTTGTATCAAATAATAAACAAAGCACAGTATTTTTTCTGCTGGTATAAATTGCTTGCTTTATAAAAGATTAATATTTACAAAATAGAAAAACAAAATAGTTCACTGGGGAAATGATATTTCAATTTTGAAGATATCTTTAGTAATGATTTGTAGTTTTTAAATTCTATAAACCAGTATCTATTAGCTAAAATATTTTTAGTTGTCTTCCATATATATGTGTTAAATAAGATGGTTCCTACAAGTAACAACAACAACAATAAAAGCGAAGTCAAAATAACTAAATAATAAAGGTATATTATCTCACATAATAAGTCCTGCTAGTAAATTTACATCCTGACAGGCACTGGGAGCCCAGATTCCTTTCACAATTTTTATCTTCTCAGCCTCATCGTGTCTGTTAGTTTACCTCTGGGGCCCTAGATTGCTACAGCAGCTCCAAGCATCACAAGTGTGTGCACTAATGTTCACAGGCAACAAACAAACAAACAAACAAACAACAACAACACTATATTTGTCTTCTAAAATATATTTCCTAGTGCTGGCTGGCATTCTCAGTGGTTAATCGAGGAGGTCATGATTCAATTACCAGTAAGGGCACATTCCCAGGTTGTAGGCTCTATCCCCAGTGCAGGGCATGCAAGAGGCAGCCAATCAATGATTCTCCTTTATCATTGACTAGAGGCTAGGTACATGAATTTGTGCACAGGTGGGGTTCCTCTGGGTGGCCTGCAGGGATCTGGAAACACGCAGCAGTCTAATGCCACCTGCGGCTCCTACCTGCTGCTCCAGCTCATCTTGGGCCCACTGTGCCTGCCGTGGGCTTGTGCCCAGTCAGTCCTAATCAAGAGAAGTGTCCTTACCTTCAGCTGTGTCTGATGTTTCATAGTCCAGAGACACTTCTTTTACCTTCTCCAGAGAGTAAGACTCTAGTTATCTATCAGGGTACTCTCCAACATCCCCTGAGGGGGTCCTGGATTGTGAGAGGGAACAGGCCATACTGAGGGACCCCACTGGTGCACGATTGGTGCACAATTGGGCCTAAAAGGGACTGCGGGAGGGCTTCAGGGTGTGCCCGGCCCATTTCACTCAGTCTGGATTGGCCGGACCCCAGCAGCAAGCTAACCTACTGGTTGGATCATCTGCCGCCTGGTGGTCAGTGTGCATTATAGCGAGCAGTTGAGCAGCCTTAAATATCATTAGCATATTACACTTTGATTGGTTATTTGGTTGTTCTACCGTTCAGTCTATTAGCATATTACCCTTTTATTATATAGGACTAGAGGCACGGTGCACAAAAATTTGTGCACTCATGTGCACAGGAAACCAACAAACAAACAAACAAACAACAACAACACTATATTTGTCTTCTAAAATATATTTCCTAGTGCTGGCTGGCATTCTCAGTGGTTAATCGAGGAGGTCATGATTCAATTACCAGTAAGGGCACATTCCCAGGTTGTAGGCTCTATCCCCAGTGCAGGGCATGCAAGAGGCAGCCAATCAATGATTCTCCTTTATCATTGACTAGAGGCTAGGTACATGAATTTGTGCATAGGTGGGGTTCCTCTGGGTGGCCTGCAGGGATCTGGCTGAAACACGCAGTCCAAAGCCACCTGCAGCTCCTACCTGCCACTCCCGCTCATCCTGGCCCCACTGTGCCTTCCCCAGGCTCATGCCCAATCAGTCCTAATAGGGAGAGACTCCTGCTGCCACAGCAGTGCTCACTAGCCATGAGCCCTGTGTCTGGTGCCGTCCCAAGGGGAGTGACCTGTGGGATTGGGCTGAAACCAGCTCTCCAACATCCCCTGAGGGGGTCCTGGATTGTGAGAGGGAACAGGCCATACTGAGGGACCCCACTGGTGCACGATTGGTGCACAATTGGGCCTAAAAGGGACTGCGGGAGGGCTTCAGGGTGTGCCCTTTCTGAAATCAATAAAAATATATTTTAAAGTTGTATTTCCTAAAAGCCCTGAAAATGTCTTCAGGGCCACATTAGTAGAGAGGGTGTTGCCTTAGCTATCTAATCATTAGAAAGGGAGATTAGAATTATCATCACTGCTTTAAATTAGTTAGTATTCTCTTCAATGGCTAAGACTGGGAATTATCATTTTCCTGTGGCATTTTGCCCTAACCAGTTTGGCTCAGTGGATAGAGCACTGGCCTGCGGACTCAAGGGTCCCAGGTTCGATTCCAGTCAAGGGCATGTACCTTGTTTGTGGGCACATCCCCAGTAGGAGGTATGCAGGAGGCAGCTGGTCGATGTTTCTCTCTCTTATTGATGTTTCTAACTTCTCTATCCCTCTCCCTTCCTCTCTGTAAAAAATCAATAAAATATATTAAAAAATAAAAAAAATATGGCACATGAAACAAATTTTTGCAGCATGATGATTTAAACTGCTATGTTCAAATAAAGACAATTTTTTTCCCTAATCAGAACTTACCTACAGAGGTCAATTGTTTGAGATATGTGAGCCAAAACTAGTTGTACTCTTAAAAATTCCTTGAATGTTGCAAAGTAAAAAAATAATAATTAAAAATAAATAAATAAATAAATAAATAAATAAATGGAAAAAAAGAGAAGAAAACTAGAAGTTTTCTCCTTATGTGATAGCAGAGAACTTTTCTCTCCTTTGGTTTGTGTTATATGTCATAATCTCTGTTGTTTTGTGTGTGTGTGTGTGTGTGTTTTAATTCCATGTTATTCCATCTCACTCCTTTCATTTCCATGTCCTCTTTTGTTCTCCTCTCTTCATCCCTGTCTTCCTTTTCAAATGTATTTGTGCCCATGGATATAACAGGTTCTTTCTATGCTGGACCCTACAGAGGGGAGGGAGTGCTGTATGGGTAACGTTGTGAGAGGATAATATAGATCTTAAGATTTTGATTACCTTCAGGACAGAGATGGACATATATAAGCCATATCAAATACAGGGCTGGGTATCATAGGAATGCAGAGAAAGAGCCTTTCTGAGTAGAAGATGGACAAGTGCTGCATTAGTAAAGTAAGATTTGGTTTAGACAATTATCTAGCTAACTGTTTTATGTATAGCAATAGAGGAATAATTAGCTAAATAATAATATCAATAATGGGACCATGACAAGGAAAGAGATTTAATAATTTATATGCCAGACACCATGCACTCATCTAATTTAATCCTATAATTATTTTGATAAGTTGATATTTTTCATATTTTATGGAACAGAAAAGTTATAGGGAAAGGGGCATGACATCTTGTCAGCACTTAGGGAGGTATTCCGAAGCTAATAGTCTTATTCATTACACTTTTTAGTCTCCCATGGTATATATTCAATCAATGATATGTCATTAAAATTAACTATATACTTTTGGATAGACAAATATTATAGGATTGGAAGAAAATTTGTAGAAAAAATTTAACCACTTCTGTTCCTACATAGAGATTAGGGCTGAGTTAAATCTATTGGGATCTATTATATCAACTGACACAAAGAAAGTTTACTTCCCACAGTGATAGTGATTTATCTTTTGAACTGCCACATATGGAATATTTCTCCTCAGTAATTTCCTAAAGCAATAAAAGTGACTTTATTTGTAAAAAGCCACTGTCATAGAGAAAACATGATGTTTATGTAAAGGAAGAAATCTAAGATTGCAGTAACCTATTGTGAAACATACTCCTAAGATTTTTTACATCAGTAAAAGTGAAGATTTTTTTCAACTTGAAGAATAATTTAAATATTTTAACAATTAATTTTTCTGGAAGGCGTAAAAGCACATATTTTCCACTCATATATGAGACAGCTTGGGGCTAAAAAAATATTAAAATGGTCACTAAAATGTGTTAATATGAAAGGTAACAACAATAATATAGCAGTTTCCTGCAATCACTGTCAAAAAAATCCCTCATTAAAAGCTAAAGTTAAGACATAGATCTTTGAATATGTTCTGAAGGTAAGTTTGCTGATCTTAGACCAAAGGTCTTTTCCAAGGCTAAGATTCTGTAGGAAGTTATTCTGGTGAAATAATCTATAATAATAAAAGCATAATATGCTAATTAGACCAGACAGCCGAACGACCGTCTGGACGAAGCTGCGGTGGCAAGGGCAAAGGCAAAGGCGGTTAGGGGCCATTAGGCAGGCAGGTGAGCAGTTAGGGGCATCAGGCAGGCATGCAGAGTGGTTAGGGGCGATGAGGCAGGCAAGCAGGCAAGTGGTTAGCAGCCAGCCAGCAGTCCAGATTGAGAGAGGGATATCTGACTGCCGATTTAGGGATCGGGACTAAACTGGCAGTCGGACATCCCCCAAGGGGTCCTGGATTGTGAGAGGGTGCAGGTTGGGCTGAGAATCCCCCCTCCGTGCATGAATTTTGTGCACCGGACCTCTAGTAATAATATAATATTAATTATAATAAGTAATTGATTATTTAATATGATAAAAGACCCAATTAATTATTTCACTTACTTCTTACAATAATCTTATAAGTTAAGGAAGGATATTTTTTCATTGTAGAGATTAAAAAAAAATAAACCTTGAAAAGAATGAAATTTGGCATAATCACAGAGATTATACATTTTGGAGCAGAAGTCAGTATCCAAGTCTGAAGGACAATGGATCCTAGATTATCTTAACCCTCTTAAATTTCTTATTTTATTAAAAACTAGAGGCCTGGTGCATGAAATTCATGCACTAGTGGGGGTTTCCCTCAGCCCATCCCGTGACCTCTAGCAGTCTAGGAGCCCTTGGGAATGTCCAACTGACAGACATCCTTAGCGCTGCTGCTGAAGCAGCAACTACGCTCACCTGCCATAAGCCCGTCTTGTGGCTGAGCAGCACTCTCCCTGTGGGAGTACACTGACCACCAGGGGGAAGCTCCTGCGTTGAGCGGGATTGGGCCAAAACTGGCTCTCCGACATCCCCCGAGGGGTCCTGGATAGCAAGAGGGCACAGGCTTGGCCGAGAGACCCCCACCAATGCATGATCGGGGCCTGGGAGGGGCACGGGAGGGCTCCAGAGCATGTCCAGCCCATCTCTCTCAGACCCAATAAGCTGGACCCCAGCAGCAAGCTAATCTACCCATCAGAGCATCTGCCCCCTGGTGGTCAGTGCACATCATAGCAACTGGTCGACTGGTCGATTGTCTGCCTCTGGCTGGTCAGTGCACGTCATAGTGAACAGTTGAGCGGCCTTAGCATATCACTAGCATATTATGCTTTGATTGGTTGAACGGACAACAGAATGACTGGACACTTAGCATATTAGGCTTTTATTATATAGGAAGATAGTATTTTTCAAATTCTCATCAGGTTTACCCAGGAGTTCTTGGTTTCTCTGAGAGAGGAGAAGGCAGATATT
>NW_006287829.1:2721006-2722950 GCF_000327345.1 Myotis davidii | reverse complement strand
TCATTTTTTTGGTTGATTTTTCTTTGTTAAATGGCATTTAAATATATAAAATAAATATAAAAAATATAAATCTTTGTTTTACTATGGTTGCAAATATAAAAAAATTTCTATATGTGACATGGCACCAGAGTTAAGTTAGGGTTTTTCAAAATGCTAACACACTGAGCTCAAAAGGTTCACCATCACTGGTGTAGGTGATCAATCTAAAATCTTTGCTATCACTTCCACTTGGCCATGTTTGTTCTCTGTCACTAATGGTCCTCAAAAACTTCAAACATGGGCATAACTGAGGTATGTGACAGGTCTTTTCTTCACATGAAAATATATCCAGTTGTAATTCATTTATGTGTCTGGAAAATGCAACCTGGTTCAGGAAAGAACAGTAATGATGAATTTCTCTGCATATTAGTCTGAACCCATCAGATGTGTTCTTTGTTAGGAATACAGAGCAGCAGAATCACTCTTTTGTTTTGCTTTGCTTTTGAAACAATTCCAAGTAAATTGAATGGAAAGCAATCAACTAAACTCACATGATAACAAGTAAGGTTCTTTTGTACCCTTGAATTTTAATCATATTAGAAATAACTATTTAGGAAGACACTGACCTTGCCAAGATATAAAGGTAATTTTGACATAAAGACACATTGATAACATATTATTCTATAATGTAGGGCTGTAATTTCTCTTGGTCACCATTAGATGACTCATTAAATTAAATGATGCTATAGTAAAATTAGACATAGACCAGATAAGTTATTCCAAAATAGTATCTGTGTCTAATATGTTAAATACAAAGTTCTTATTTTATGCATGTAAATAATCGAACTCTAATAGGAGGAACAAAAAATGCATCTTCATTATATGGCTTACTTTATACATTACCCATTCATTCAGCAACTGAAGTTCAACTTTGCAGTTGGATATTGAGTAATATCATCAAAGAAGTGTTTATTTTCTAGTTAAATTAAAAACCTGCCTGTCCAAATCAACTTTCTTTTCATTTTTGTAACCACGAGCTCTTTTAATATCTAACTTCTATTCTCTTAAGCAAAATGTGAGCCTGACTCACCTTTTTTGTTTGTTTGTTTTCTTTTCGTTTTATATTATATTTAACCATACAAAAAATGTTTAAAAATACCTGAGTCATTGGATGTTTTGGAAGTTCTTTCTCTCCACTCCTCATAACTGTGATGTAAATTATCTTTCTGTGAAAAATTAGATAGTGTATATTTCTGTGCAATTCAATTTGGGAGTCACTATTCACCTGTGGCTTTTTGGCACTTCAGAAGTAGCTACTGCAACTGAGAAAAAAAAGCCACTTGTAGCTAGAGGCCATTGTTTTAGAAAACACAAGAATGGACTATAATAAATATCTATATTTTTAATGTCCTATATTGTATGTATGGATGGGTAACCTTGTTTTTTGACTACTTTCTCTGCACCCTTAAAAATGTCCAGCAATGACCCCTAACTCCTGATATTAACATTTCCGTATACCATACCATATTGTGCCAGGGTTGATCTGTCTGAGTAATGGCATATGACAGAAGTTATGGTATGTCAATTTTGACATGGATTTGGATCTTGGTTTCTTTGCCTCTGTCTGAGTAATGGCATATGACAGAAGTTATGGTATGTCAATTTTGACATGGATTTGGTTCAATCTAAGCTTTAAGATACCCTTAAGCAAAGGATCACCATGATGTTGCAAGCACATTAGATGTCATTGGCTTGCCCTGTGGTTTGGAGCAGAGGTGAACCTGGAGACAGGGAGGTCAGATGAGAGGCTATTTCATCATTCTAGGTGTGTGGTAACAAGGGCCTTGACCAGAGTGGTGGACACAGAATAAAAGCTGGAGACAGATGGGTGTGCCTGGGAGTTGTTCAAACATCCATACCCAGCTGATGTGTCTTGAGGGCCACATTCCACCTTCACCTTGAGAA
>NW_006287829.1:2716921-2719493 GCF_000327345.1 Myotis davidii | reverse complement strand
TTTTTTTTTAGCCTTACACTTATTTCATTGAAAGATCTATGAGGCATATTACATGTTTAGAATACAAACAGAACAAAACTAAGTTTGTTTTCTGGAATCCCTACTATCTGAATATTTTCTGTTTAAATCAGAATTTTTTTTGTTTTTTGGGCCTCTAGTATATCAATAATGGATTTGAAATTTTATTAAGTATATTTTAGCATGCTTTGAGATAATTATAATTGTTTTTTTTTTTTAGCCTTTCACTTATTTCATTGAAAGATCTATGAGGCATATTACATGTTTAGAATACAAACAGAACAAAACTAAGTTTGTTTTCTGGAATCCCTACTATCTGAATATTTTCTGTTTAAATCAGAATTTTTGTTTTTGTTTTTGTTTTCTTAGGATTAAATAATGTTATATTATTACTTGTAAAACATTCTGAACCAATATAATATTTATCAGGAGGTATACTTTTTTATAATCCTAATGGTCTACACAAATAAATTTCATGTTTTCTGAAATTAACAGCTATATATTCTATTTCTTTCATCTACATATTCTCACTAAAAACTTAATTACAGTGTTATACCTAAAAATATTTTCAATAAATGCTTGGACGGAGAGTGGGTATTTGAAGAGCTAGATTTTTATTAGAGGAACTTGTTTTTAGGTTATCCAATGTTATTATGTTTTGGAAAGTATTTGCCATATTGAAAATTTTGTTGCCCTGTGAGGCTCTTAGACTGTACTGTCATGCTCTTAAGATTGAGAGATTCTTAATCCCTGCATCTAAGAAAATGTAACTTATCAATTATGGGTTCAGGATCATTAGTCAACATAAAAAAATCTTTCTTAAAATTTGTTCCCTTAGAAAGCAAGTTTAAAATAAAATATACCTATTAGGCATATCTAGGCCATTTCACATGTAAGTTTAATACAGAGGCCAATACTGGAAATAAAATCAATAGACGTCCATTTTGCCATCATAAAAGAGAAAAATCAAGTTCATATATACTATTAAATAAACAGAACTGTCTTTCTCAAAGGTACACTCTATTGAATTAATAATAATAAATGTGGTGGTTTTATAGAACAGGGTACAAGTTAAATCGGCTTACAAACTCATGCATTTTTGGAAAAAAACTAGTTTTCCATCCTCCCTCTTCATTAATTTCCTCAATATATAGTATTTTTATACTGCCATTAGAGATTCACTTGTTTGCAGCCTTTGGCAATGATTAGAGTGCTTGTGTTTATAATCCATGGATTGGGTTTATGCATTTCTACTTTGTTACATAACTCACATGAGATAAATATGCATGCATTTGCGATTGGAAAATGTGGTTCCCCAAAGTCTGCCTAGCTACACCAAAGACAGAATGTATTGTGTAGGCGGTGATTCCCATAGAAATAGACAGGTAATAAAATGTATCTCTATCAACCAACTTGAAATTAGCAGAGTCATCTATCTTGAGTGAATGCTTTCCTCAGAAGTATGATAACCAGGCGGTCATAGTGCCTGGCCTATATAACGCAGCTGCGAGAGAGAAAAATGTTCCCCAAATACTAGCATGGCAACAAGAGATACAGAGATTAGTACACTGAAGTTATGGTATGTCAATTTTGACATGGATTTGGATCTTGGTTTCTTTGCCTCTCTAGCCCTCCCTCAAACAGGTTGTGTGGAACTGAGACCTACCAGCAACTATCTTGAGGGCTTAGAAAACATATACTTCAACCCTAGTGTAATCTTGAGTTGGCTGCAAACCAGGCTAACAGCTTGACTGCAACCTCTTGGGAGACCTTATCCAAAATCACCAAGCTAAGCAGCTTCCTTATTTCTGACTCCAGGAAACTGTGAGATAAATGTTTGTTACTTTAACTGGCTAAAATCAAGAACAAATGGTTATGCAGCAATAGATACAGTAAGCTACCCGCTTATCTCTGTACATTCATTTTGCAACTGTGCTTAATGAATTACTTTATTTTTTCTAATATCTTACTAGTACACAGACTATTGCTTTGCATTTTTTAGCTAGGCAAATATTTTGTCTTTAAAAAATAACATTTCCTTCCCCAATGCTTATTCTTATTTTGTATTCCTGTTATATTGTACAAGAGATACAGTTAAGTAATAGTGATGATCCTAGCAATTCTCTTCCCATTTCTAATTTTCTTTAAAATCCCTCTAATGTACCATGATTGTATGTAGTATTAATTGTTTCTATAAAAAACTATGCTTTATTATGCTAAGTATAGTTAGCAGTTTACAAAGATATCTTACCTAATAATAGACAAACATGCAAATTGACCATACCTTCACTACACCTTAAGCCATGTCCACCAGCCAATCAGAGCGACCAAATGCAAATTAACCCAACCAAGATGGCGGCCAGCAGACATGGAGCTGGAGCAAGCAGGAGGCTTGGTTGCCCCGGTGATGGAGGAAGCCAAGCTTCCTGCCTGCCCTGGCCAGCTGTGGCCTCCACTCAAGGCAACAAAGTTTCAATTATAGAAGATAAATAAATCCCAGATACCTGCTTCCAGCCAACCTCCATTGGGAGCTTAGGTGGTTGGGGGCCATGGC
>NW_006287829.1:2713010-2714256 GCF_000327345.1 Myotis davidii | reverse complement strand
ACAATTACTTCATAACCCTGCACTATTTTCTTGAACTTACTGACCAAATTTAGCTTCCTTAGCTTTGACTTTGGGTATTACCTTAACATTTGGGTTACCGTAAAATACATCTTTTGGCTCTTTCCAAAGAGCGTAGTTTCAGCATCTACTCTTCAAACCTGGCAGTAGTTACCCACCACAGCTCTGTTATCCCCAAACTCCATTGAAGAGCAATCACAGAATTTATTTTAATGATGCCTACTAGACAAAAAAAGAAAAAAAAAAAGTTGTATCGAAATTGTATTTAACTACAGGTTTATAAGGGCTTCTTGATGTATACGGATAATGTCTCAAGTCTATGTAAATATTTGTCATACCTACCTTTTATTGATTTTGTACTCTTCTGTGCTTTTATGTGTTTATTCCTTATAACAAATTTATGAGGTGTGATCCCATCCATACTTTAGCTGGTTAAACTGAGATGCAAGAAGCTAAGTAATATGCCTAATGCCACTGTTGCAGTAATTGCTGGGACTGGGATTCTGCCCTGGTCACTCAGCTTCACAGCTTAAGGGTCAAGCCTATGATTCCTCACCATTATGGCACCCGGTTATCAGACTAGAACCTCTAAAATCCCATTTGTCTACTACTTTGAATCAAATGATACATTCAGTGTTTTCTATTTTAAGATTATGGGATCAAATATTTTAAGAGTGGATAGTGCCCTCGGAGGTCCTGGATCTGTTTCTTGCTTCACAGTGTTTGGAGGGAACACACCCAGGGATGCCCCTTCTTCCAGCCTCTGACGACCCTCCAGCATCTTATCCAGTCACCACCTTCAGAACCAAGACCAGCCAACATGCCATTTTTTTTTCTACCTCAACTCCTTATTGCCAAGCAACCATGAGCTCCCAAATTCGTTGGAATTATTCCACCCAGGTGGAGGCTGCAGTCAACCACCTGGCCAACCTGTACCGGCACACCTTTCACACCTACCTCTCTCGGGGCTTCTATTTCCACGGGGATGATGTGGCTCTCGAGGACATGGGCCACCTCTTCCGAGAGTTGGCAGAGAAGAAGTGCGAAGGTGCTGGGAGTCTCTTAAAGTTGCAAAACAAGCACAGTGGCCGCATTCTCTTCCAGGATGTGCTGGAGCCTCCCCAGGACGAGTGGGCAAAACTCAGGACACCATGGAAGCCGCCCTGGCCTGGGAGAGGAACCTGAACCAGGCCCTTGTGGAGCTGCCGGCCCTGGGTTCTACCTGCGC
>NW_006287829.1:2712239-2712964 GCF_000327345.1 Myotis davidii | reverse complement strand
AAGTGCCAAACAGCCATGAGCTCCCAGATTCGTCAGAATTATTCCACCGAGGTGGAGACTATGGTCAACTCCCTGGCCAGCCTGCACCTGCAGGCCTCCCACACCTACCTCTCTCTGGGCTTCTATTTCGACGATGTGGCTCTCGAGGGCGTGGGCCGCTTCTTCCACGAGTTAGCGGAGAAGCGAGAGGGCGCTGAGTGTCTCTTAAAGTTGCAAAACCAGCGTGGTGGCCTCACCCTCTTCCAGGACGTGCTGAAGCCTCCCCAGATGAGTGGGCAAAACTCAGGACGCCAGGGAAGCCGCCAAGGCATTGGAGAGAAGCCTGACCCAGGCCCTGTGGGAGCTGCAGGCCTGGGTTCTAACCTCGCAGATCCTCAGCTCCGAGACTTCCGGGAGAACCACTTCCGGGATGAGGAGGTGAAACTCGTCAAGAACATGGGCAGCACCTGACTCACCTCCGCAGGCTGCCGGCTGGCTCCCAGGCTGAGCTGGGCGAGTATCTCCTCAAAAGGCTCACCCTCAGGCACAACTAGGAGCCTTTGGAGCCAGAGCCCTTTGAGGGGCCCTCTGCCTCCCCCTGGTGCCTGGCTTTTGCCTGAGCCTGGAAACTACTAGCCATTCATTCCTTTAACCATCTCCCCCCATGCATTGGACCAAGTGGAAACATTAAAGCTTTTTGCAGAAAAAAAAAATATTCATGAGAAATTTTTGGTTGGTTTTTTTTT
>NW_006287829.1:2710981-2712211 GCF_000327345.1 Myotis davidii | reverse complement strand
ACCAGAATCAAACCTGGGACCCTCTAGTCTGCAGGCTGACACTTTATCCGCTGAGCCAAACCGGTTAGGGCATAAGGCAATATTTTGATATTCTATTCTATTTAGGATAGAATCCTTTTACAACTAGAGACATTATTAGATTTCCAGGAATGGAGTAAATTCTTGTTTCCTGGTGCCTTCCAACCTAACATATTTGGGGTTATAGTCACCTCAAAATATCAGATTCTATAACATTCCAGAAAATTTAGACGGCACTTAACATATTTTTGTATATTTTCTAGTCAATGCAGATTATTTTGTTGGTTAAGTAATATTTTGCCTATTAATGACAATCTAAATAAAAGGCTTAATGCTCTCAAATTTCTGCCCTTTCCATAAAAGTCAAATGTTTTCTATCTGTTTTTACTTCTCAATAATATAACATTATTTAATCTTAAATATTTAAAAGCATTTTATTTTTTTCTATCTGTTTTTACTTCTCAATACATCCTACTAGTATTATTCCCTGGGTTTATGACTCTTGCATTTTTTTAAATTACTTCATAACCCTGCACTATTTTCTTGAACTTACTGACCAAATTTAGCTTCCTTAGCTTTGACTTTGGGTATTACCTTAACATTTGGGTTACCGTAAAATACATCTTTTGGCTCTTTCCAAAGAGCGTAGTTTCAGCATCTACTCTTCAAACCTGGCAGTAGTTACCCACCACAGCTCTGTTATCCCCAAACTCCATTGAAGAGCAATCACAGAATTTATTTTAATGATGCCTACTAGACAAAAAAAGAAAAAAAAAAAGTTGTATCGAAATTGTATTTAACTACAGGTTTATAAGGGCTTCTTGATGTATACGGATAATGTCTCAAGTCTATGTAAATATTTGTCATACCTACCTTTTATTGATTTTGTACTCTTCTGTGCTTTTATGTGTTTATTCCTTATAACAAATTTATGAGGTGTGATCCCATCCATACTTTAGCTGGTTAAACTGAGATGCAAGAAGCTAAGTAATATGCCTAATGCCACTGTTGCAGTAATTGCTGGGACTGGGATTCTGCCCTGGTCACTCAGCTTCACAGCTTAAGGGTCAAGCCTATGATTCCTCACCATTATGGCACCCGGTTATCAGACTAGAACCTCTAAAATCCCATTTGTCTACTACTTTGAATCAAATGATACATTCAGTGTTTTCTATTTTAAGATTATGGGATCAAATATTTTAAGTGTGGATA
>NW_006287829.1:2708052-2710106 GCF_000327345.1 Myotis davidii | reverse complement strand
GTTAAGTTTGTGTTTAACTTTATTAGAAACTGCCTAGCAGGTTTTCAAAGTGGCTGCACCATTCTGCGCTCCCATCAGCCACATAATGGCAGTTCCAGTTGCTCTGAGTAATATTCAAGAGAAATTTTTGGTTGGTTTTTTTGGTTTTTTTTTTTTTTTTTTTGCTATTGTAAACCCCCATATATTCAAGTTTGCACCTAAATTTATTTATGAAGTTGGTATGAATGCACTTTCAGTACTCAGAACCTTGAAGATCAAAATGTTACCTAAGCAAACTATTCTTTTAAAATACTTTTTTTCTTCATTATGATGGGGAAGCATTGAGAGGGATCGTACAAAAGGTCCCTTCTAAAGTCAGCATAATATAATACTATAAAATTATATGTGTATTTATCAGTGAAATATTGAAGCAGACATTTATAACAGCCCTGTCATTTGTTGAGTAAATAAAAGTATGTGGAATTACATAGGGTGGACTTAGTAAAATCCAAGAAACATTGAGGAGGTAAAACTTCAATATTAAGAGACCCAAATGGGTTGTGTTTTAAATGAAATATTGTCTCTTAATACTTCTTTTCATAGAAGCCTGAGATAAAGCAATTGTAATGGGCTGTCACGTTTTTCCATGTAAATTATATATTTCATGTGAAATATTTTTAAGGCCTTAGTATACACTCTGCCATACTTTTATTTTCAGCAAGCCCTAAGTAAAGATTTTATTCAAAATATTTTTAAAATTATCTAGTATCTTATTTTCTGATACATTTTCTATAATTTTAAGACATTATAAAAGTCATGTTATTTCAAAAATAACTGAAAAGTTAATGATCTTATATAAAAATGGTGTTTATATAGAAAACACTAATTCCCCTAGAGAAAATTCAAACCTCAATAAATAAGCATAAACTAGATAGGACATATTTAGAATAAAATGCTGTGGAATAAGAAATAGTCTGCATAGTTAAATCCCAAGTTCTTATGTACTGTCTATATCTATTAAACTACCGCCTGTAATAAAATAGAAATAGAAGAATACATTTTACTTTGGATTTCCTACCTTCTCTCTGTGGATTTGAGGAAATCATAGAGACAAAAAGCTTATCAGTTTTTTAGTTCTCAGAGGACTGAAAATTCCTGCAGCTGAAAACTCAGATTACCTAAATAATGTACGCTTGTAAAACCCAGGATGGGGATAAGAATATGTTGGGTGGATTTTCATATGCTAAGACATTTTATTTCAGATTACTTTTAGACAAAGAAATGATTAAGTGATCCTTGAATTTGTTTAATTTTAATTTCAGCAATTCTACTATGATCTAATTAAAAAGCGAAAAGAAAAAAAAAGAAAACCACATTGCATGAAATGTAGTTAGTGTTCAATAATAACAGTTGAAAGAATAATTTATCATTCTCAAGATTAAACATGGTCTGAACATATTTGAAATATAACAGGGCTATTCATTGTTCAATGTATTAATTAGTGAAAATCTTTTAATTAATAAGCCTTAAAATGAGGCCATTTTTAACAATGGCTCTTGGTTAGAGAAAAATACAGTTATAAGATTTTTCAAAATATGATTAATAATTTAAAATTTGAAACAATGAAATGTTTTAAGTATATAACTTTGGCAATGCAAACAGTGGGATTAAGGCCAAATGAGCTGCCCATCAGGAAAGATTAATTATATAACATGTGGATCAGAAGACTGAAGTTGAAAGGTAATCAAATTGTATAATTAGCACATTCTCTGGAGACATGTCTTAGTTATGTCTTCATCCCTAAAGTGCATGTCTTGTCAAGTCAATATCCATCTTCCCTAAAGTCCCTAGAGTCTAGAGCAGTGGTTCTCAACTTCTGGGTCGCGACCCCTTTGGGGGTTGAATGATCCTTTCACAGGGGTCACCTAAGATCATCGGAAAACACATATATATTACATATTGTTTTTGTGATTAATCACTATGCTTTAATTATGTTCAATTTGTAACAATGAAATTGGGGTCACCACAACATGAGGAACTGTATTAAAGGGTCGCGGCATTAGGAAGGTTGAGAC
>NW_006287829.1:2684897-2707930 GCF_000327345.1 Myotis davidii | reverse complement strand
CAGAAAAACATATAATCTCTATATTAATGGGTAGATAAATTAAGAGATAGATTCAGAAGATACAGAGACAGACAGATGGAGAAATAGATCATTAAAGTAATTCATTTCTTTTTGTAACTTCCTCAACAGGTTGAGGACATATTAGATACTGAAAATATAATTTTTGATGATGATAGTCATACAAACAACATATTTTTTACAACACAGATAAGTTTAACAACTTTCAAAGGACTCATCAATCCAATATTAGCAATAAGGAAAAGAATTGAAATATTTTGAGATAACATTGCATAAATTTGAACCACAATCTTATGTTAGTGTTCATATTTTAACGTATAAATAAAAATGTGTAATATATCATATATATTTCCATATAAGTGATACTTCTAGGTCTAAATAAAAATTTAAACTGAATACTCTTATCTCTTCTTTATTCATTAATTTATTAGCATATATTTATTTATTTATATATCCTTTTTTAAAAATATCCTATACTAGAGGCCCGTTGCACAAAGAGATTCATAGGCCTTCCTTCCCCTGGCTGCCGGCACTGGTTTTCCTCCAGCATCCGGGACCCAGGCCTTTGGTCTGGCTGCAGCGGAGAAGCCAAGCCTCTTTAGTCTTCAGTCTTCAGTCAGCCAGAGCCTTCAGTCTTCACTCCATGCCTGTGTTTGCAAATTAACAGCCATCTTTGTTGGGTTAATTTGCATAATCATCCTGATTGGCTGGTGGGCATAGCAGAGTGACACCAATTTGCATGTTTCTCTTTTATTAGTGTAGATAAGTCTGGCCATTCGACCTTTTGACCAGTTACTAGTAAGTGCACTGACCACCAGTGGGCAGATGCTGTGACCAGTAGGTTAGCTTGCTACTGGGGTCTGGCTGATTGGGACTGGATGAGACAGGCCAGACATGCCCTGGAGCCCTCCTGCAGTCCCTTCCTGGCCCCAATCATGCACCAGTGGGGTCCCTTCCTGCAACACCCCTCAGGGGATGTTGGAGAGCTGGTTTTGGCCTGATCTCAGCAGGCTAGGACGAGGGACCCCACTGGTGCATGGGTCTGTTCACTGGGTCTCTAGTTTTTAAATAAAGGGCCATGGTATGCATCATTTTTAGAGGGAAAAAGATTAATTCAAACAGGTGTAAATTATGATTCCCAGGTAGAAGGCATTTTCATGTTACTGAAGAGAAAACACATACATTTGATCCCATTTAAAAATAGAGTAAGATTCAATATAGGCATGGACAACATTTATTTTAAAATCTTACCTAATAATAGACAAACATGTAAATTGATTGTCCCTCGCTACGCACAACAGCCAATCAGGAGAGTATGCAAATTAAACCAGCAAAGATGGTGGTCAATTTGCATACATAGGCGTGAAGCGGATCAGCGAAGATTGAAGGCTCAGCTGGAGCAAAGGCCTGGGTCCCGGGTGCTGGAGGAAAACTGGTGCCGGCAGCCAGGGGAAGGGAAGGCCTATTGCATGAATCTCTTCATGCAACGCCCCTCTAGTACTTTTATATTGAAATATAGCTCACCACAAATATCACCCAATGGCTAACAGCACGATTAATTTGTCAGACAGAATAGGAGAGGACATTGGATGGGAAAAAGTAGAGGAAATGCACAACATAACATATCTTGAACCTGGGATAGGCATGATGTCAGGAACTGTTACCTACAGAAATCACCTTAGCTCAGGAAATAAGGAAGGATTATTTCCTTACCATAATTCTTGCTAATAATAAAGAAGCATTTCTATTTCTACAAACTGCTGACAGTTGTCTCAACAAATATGTAAAATCTTCTTTAAATGTATTAAAATCTATTTAAACCACTATTATATATTGGCTAAGCAATAGTATATACCAGCAATTTTTATTTAATATTTTATTTGTAAGTAAAAACTGGGCTATTTTTCTGCAATTACTAAAGATATATCTATAAACTAAAAACAAAAAAAAAGTATTAGCTTAATTCTGGATTTTCCATAATCCCAGAAGTCTGAGAAAATTTTCATTAATTATCTCCAGAAAAAAAACAAAAATGAAAGTATAAAGGGATTTAACCTTTTAGTGGATGTATTCTATGTGGATGATGTGTAGGGTGATGTGAGTTTATGATTATATGTATAGTAAGCATTTTATAGAATAAAAACAATTTTAGGAGAGCATTCTGCTAATTATATTTTAAAATGCATTGTTTACTTTTATCCTTTTCTCTAATTTAATCCTTATTTTAAACAGAATTCCAGATAAAGCCATTATACATATTTCCTGCTTTTTTCTCTTTCTTCCCCCCAAAATGTTTGAATCACCACAGGCCAAATGTAAAAGGCGCATGCACAAGACATTTTAGGTAATAAAAAAAAAACCAAAAAACAATAACTGCTGTTTAAATAGATTTAACAAAATAAATCTGGATATACATACCATAATATGTGGGTGAACTGACCCTTAGGGTCCAGATAAAATGTTTGTGATAAAGGCAGTGTTTTTTGTTTGTTTGTTTGTTAGGTTTTAACATTGTAGTAATTCAGCTTCATTTAGGTTAGATTGCTGTCTTCCTGAGGCAACAAACTGTTTGTACCAGCTCTTCTCAGAAACAGACTATATGTGTACAACCTTGATTAGTGACACATATTAAAATTTTATTTTATCCTTTGTTGCTAAATTGTTCCTAGCTAGAGGCAGGCATTTACAAAAGAATTCATTAAATGACATTATCCATCAAAATTTTATGTAAAGGAAAAAATAACT
Organism: Myotis davidii; assembly: GCF_000327345.1. Lineage (NCBI taxonomy): Eukaryota > Metazoa > Chordata > Mammalia > Chiroptera > Vespertilionidae > Myotis > Myotis davidii. Next base: position 2,705,167 of record NW_006287829.1, on the reverse strand, counting down.
ACTTCTTGTAACTGAATCAATTTGAAAATAATTTGTTTTAAAATTTTACCTTCTTGGACTATGAAAGGGTAAACAGTGTATTTCATTTAAATTTAAATGAATTCATAATTTTTTTCCATATAGTTTTAAGAGTAAACCCAAGGTGGTAAAAGTAATTTGATGTTTATTTTTACCAACATCATGAAGATTTTGATATAGTAAAATGTCTTTTTTATTTTTATTTTTATTTTTAAATTTGTTATTCATTTTTTTAAAGAGAGGGTAAGAGAGAGGGATAGAGAGAAAAAACATTGATGAGAGAAAAACATCATCAATCGGCTGCCTCCTTCACACCCACTACTGGGGATTGAGCCCTCCAACCAAGCATATTCTTGGTGGTGAATCGAACCAGAGGCCTCTTGGTTCATGAGTCAGTGCTCAACCACTGAGCCACCACGGCCAGGCAGTTGAATGTCTTTTTAACCTTAATTACATTTATTGCATTTATGACTCTTTAACACATTACTTTTAGTTTGTCTTCTGTTTTTTAACCTTGAAAATATTAAATTGATTGGGGTGACATTGGTTAATAAAATGTTCTAGGTTTCAAGTGTACAATTCTATATACATCATCTAGATATTACATTCTGTTTTCAACCCAAAGTCATATTTCCTTCCATCACTAAATATCTGATCCTCTACCCTTTACTACCTCACTCATCCCCCTTCCCCTCTGGTAACCACCATAGTGTTGTCTCTGTGTATCAGTTTTGGTTTGTTTATCTTGCTTGGTCATTTGTTGTTTTCACTTTTATAGTCCACGTATAAAAGCAATCACATGTGTGTGTTTTTTTTTTTTACTTTTTTCCCTCTGACTTACTTTGCTCAGCGTGATATTCTCAAGATCGATCCGGATATAATGCCGCAGATGGCAGTATTTCATCTTTTCCTATGGCTCAGTAGTCCCTTAGCCCGTAAAAACCTGTGTATTTTGTTACGCTGTTGTTTTTGTGTGTTTTTGAAAATACAGAACATGCAGTAGGGCATTTTTCATAACAACAATAAAACGATTTCACATAAGATATTTTCAACTTTGAGAACCAAATGTCTTATGTCCTAACTCTCTTCAAGTTTAATAAAAGTAATGGGGTATAAAACTAGATAAAAACCTGAAATACTAGTAAAAACTAGTCAGTTTTCGTTTTCTTATCCCCAATCTTCCCATCATCTCATCCTCATAAATATTCATGAGTGAGAACATATGATTTGTGTTTTCAGCAATTCAGATTTTAGAAATTAGTGCCAGGAGTGGGGTCCTGTTTCTGTACCATAAAGAACATTTGAAATTTCCTAATTCCTAGGAAATAAAATTATTTATAACCTAAAATTGATAACATTAATGTACATTCCATAAGTGGAAATAATTTAATATTAAGTGTGTCTATTTATTCTTAGCAAAGAATTAGACCATTTTGCATATTCAACATTTTTTAAGCAGTAAGGTAAATAATGTTATTTATTTGCTCAACGCTGATTATTTAAGACACAACTCAAATTTAGTGTTTTGTTTTCAAGCTCAAAGGTTGACATAGTATGTTGTAGTTTTGAAAATAAATATAAATATCTCTTGAAATGAATTTCTCAACTCTTTAAATAACTAAATAAGTTAGTATATTGATAATTCTGAGTGTTTCAAACTATGATAAAATACTATGTGTATGTTAATATATAGCATAATTAAAATTTTGTATGAATTATAAATATTAAAATGTATATGAAATTATAATAAATACCAATCAACAGATGCTATGATTAGATGACAGGTAGCCCAGGAAAACATGATCCAAGCTCCTTAGCTGAGCCAGCCTTTATTAACTGATCCCAAGTTTACCTGGATATTCATGAGTAAGAACATATGGTTGGTGTTTTAAACAATTGAGATTTTTGAAATTAGTGCCAGGAGTGGGGTCCCTTTTTTGTTCCCTTTGAGACCAAAATAAAAATAAACAAATAGAAATTTTGACTGAGAAGAAAATTAAGGGTCCAAGCAAAATTAACCTGGTACAAATAGAATATTTACCAACAATATTCTAATATATTCCCTTTTGTTATTTCAGGAGTATTTCAAATTATTTTCAATGAATTTTGGATATGGACTGCCCAGAGAAATTAGGGCAAACTAGTTTTCTCCCAGAACAGATAGGTTCAGAGACGCACAGAGAGTAGCTATAGAGCAGATTATGAAATAGTATAAAACATAGTGGGAAAAGGCTGTTTCTTTTTTATTCTTTAATTTAATTATTGTTGACAGAATTACAGATGTCTCCCATTTTCTCTCTTTTTGCCCCTTCAACCCATCCCCCACCTCATCCCAGGCCTTCCCCATGCTATTGTCTGTGTCCATGGGCTACGCATACATGCATATTTGTTCTTTGGTTAATCTCTCCCTGTCCCCTGCCCCCCAACCTCCCCATCCACTGAGATCTGTTATTCTGTTCCATATTTCCATACCTCTGGACCTATTTTTTTATTTTGTTCTTCAGATTCCACTTATCAATGAGATCATGTGATATCTGTCTTTCTCTAACTGATTTATTTTGCTTAGTATAATTATCTGAAAAAAAAAAAATTAGGGTGGTCCAAATTTTTATATGGAGACTGGCTTCTCTGGAGCATGCGGTCCAAACAGAAGCTACTAGGCCAATTAAAGGTTGGGCCTGGAAATAGCATATTATGTGTGTCATATTCTATTGGTAAAGCAGTCATGGACCCCTGTCCCTGGCTCTGATTCAAGAGAATAGATAAATGGTCCACATTGTTTGATGAAGGATAAGCAAACCACACTGCAGAAGAGCATGAGGGATGAGAGCTAGCATTGTGCTCACTTTTACCTAGATAAAATCAGTGAAGGAGAACATAATAAGAACTATGGCTTAAACATGTATTCTTGAAATTGGATGTTACACAATTGTGGTAATAACCAGGTAACTAATGATCCAAAAATAAGAGTTGGAGAAATAGAAAAAACAAAAGTGTGTAGCATTGTCTGGGAAATTTTGAAGCTAGTTACATCCATTTTCTAGTAACAACATAGAGGGCTAATGTAGAAGTCTGTGGACGGGTGTTGGCCCTTTGCTCATCGTTGGCTACCTCCTTTATGAGTTTAGCAATAAAGCACCTAGGAATGGATTGGGGTTGCTGTTGGTTAGCATGGCTGGCAGTCGACCTTGAAGCCATGAAGTCAGATGCAGGGCAGGCACGAACAGGGACACGTTAGAAAGCACCTGTGCCACACTTTTTCTCCCAATGTCTATTTCTTCACCTTGCCCGCGAGCTATCTACCCATTGTAACTTGGAATAGCATGGGGAAGAGTGTGGTTGTTGGCCATAGAACCATATAGCATACACATCCGGTGGCTATGATCAGAGTTTACAAACATGTCTATAGTTCAATTATTTAAATAATCTTACGTAGTCAGGAAAATTATTAAATGAGGGTATTTTTGTTCTTTTCTGAGGGTTTTTTTTTTGGATAGACAATCAGGTATTAGTACTAAAGTATCACAATAACTATGTAGGTGCATTAGATCTAAATGGGCATATGGTCCACCACACAGGTGGCCATGCATGGCTTTCATTTAGTCATCTAACTAGCTCTTCATGCTTTCCTTCTACACACACTTACTTCGTGCTACTGCATGCTAACTGCTCCTCTGATGGCTTTATTTTCAAAGGTGAAATATTTTTCCTTCTTTTTTTTATGCAGATTTCATTTTGTTGAAAGCCATGTTTAATCAGGAATGTATGTATTTGCATGGAAGCCATAATTTGGGGAAGGACTGTGAAAGGTTATTGAGGCAAACCTACTCCTAAATCACTGGTTCTCTGCTTATTTCCCCCGTGTAGCTGGCACAATCAGCGCCGGAGCAGTGAGCCGACCTGAATGATGACATGTCAGCTCCCATTAATAGCTGAATTGATATACAAAGGTTCTGAGGAGTGTCTGCATTAGTCCTGGAAGCAGATTCAAATATGTTAGAAAATTGTTTCCCATTTCAATCTGATTTATTTTTAAAGTATGTGATTTAACATCTTGTAAATGCATTAGTGCTGTGAATACTACTGAGGAAAAGAACACATTTGTAAAGATTTCCTTGCCTTACTTTGCCCTGATGTATAAGTTGAAATGATTTTAGCTCTTAGGAATGTAAGCAGTTTGACACTTTCTGTTTTGTTATTTTTTTAACTTTAATTTTTCAGTAGCAACTGCCTTTCATGAGCAATACAGAAAGGCCATGTCATTGTCTTGTGCAAATAATTTCAGCAAATGCGGAGATTGATCAAGAATCATATTAAGCACTTTTCTTTTCTCTGTGTGATTGATTATCCATAATATCCTCAATCAGACAACAACCTATTTCAGCTTCACACAAAGAAACTAAATTGAGTTAAAGAATGAGAAAGCAGGATGAGAACAAGACACACACACACACACATACACAGGGAGAATGAGACCTTCTTTTCATAATTATCAGCCATTATCAGAGTTACTGGGATCTTAAATCTGACCCCAAGAGGTGATCATTTTTAGGTACTTTCTGGAACTGCAGTAGAGGCTGTGGCATTCTAAGTTTATGTGAGTTGTGAACCCTAGACAATAGACCAATGAATAAAATACACTTCCATTTGCTTTTTAATCTCAAAAATGCAACTTAAAACTATTTTAAAGCTATAACATGATTGAAAAATTAAATAAAATTTAGTCTATGTTAGCAATTCTGAATTGCTATAAACACAGCTTTAAATGACAATTTTCAGGACAGCTTATTCCAAGACCTGCCTTAGTCGCCATTTAAATATTCCCTCTTTCCCAATGAAAGATTTTTCTTATTCTCTGTTTTATAAAGATTAATGTTCCCAAACTTTCATTTTCTGTGCTTTGACTCTTCTCACATTTTGTCTTCTGAAATCAAAATGCAATGCCCCCCAATAAATTAAATTAAATACTTAATCCCAATAAATTAAAAAAAATGTTTAATTGAATTTTTTTTATTTTCTTAATATCAGATCCTATTTCTAGTGTACGTAACACAGGCATTCCTTCTTGATTTTTCTCTTAAAATTCCAGTTGATATATTTGAAAACTTAATTTCAGACTACTTATATCACAGAATCTAAAACCACTTAAATTCTGCCTGTCTCCGTGGCCAATGCCACAAAACGATCACTCTCCTAGTTTAATTCCTGAATTTTGTAATGTAGATGATTTTCTCATCAACCCCTTAAATGCTCTGCTTATCATGTGTCTTGTCTAAGTTCAACATTGCTAAGCACTTTAAACACATTATCTCTTCATCACATATACACATGCCTGCACACAAATAACATGGACACACATGTTCCAGGTCATCCAGCAAGTATGTAGCAGAACTTGAACTTGAATCCAGGTATTTTTGATTCCATCTTCTACCTATTCTCTTAAACTGTGAGGACAAACACTACAGCTTATTTTTCAAATATTCAAAGCTTAGAGTGGAGTTTTTATTCATTAAATATTGAATAAGTGAATCTATTTGAATAAAAAAATATATATTGGATTTTTTAAAAAAATTGAAAACATTTATTCATAAATATATATATATACTAGAGCAGTGGTTCTCAACCTTCTGGCCCTTTAAATACATCATGTTGTGACCCAACCATAAAATTATTTTCGTTGCTACTTCATAACTGTAATGTTGCTACTATTATGAATTGTAATGTAGATATCTGATATGCAGGATGGTTTTAGGTGACCCCTGTGATAGGGTCATTTGACTGCCAAAGGGGTCGTGACCCACAGGTTGAGAACTACTGTACTAGAGACTCGCACAAAAATTTCAAGAGTAGGCCTTCCTTCCCCTGGCTGCAGGCACCAGCTTCCTTCCATCACCCAGACCTGGGCTTTCCTCCTCCTGCCACCGGCAGGCACCTGGGACCCCGGCTGGCTTCGCTCAGGCCCTAGCTTCGTCAGGAAGAACGTCCAAAATGATGTCCGGTCTAATTACTATATTACCCTTTTATTATTATTGATATGCCCCTATGTTCATTGTAGTACTATTCATGGTGGCCAAAACATGGAAATAATCTTAATGTCCTTTGATGGATAACTGGATAAAGAAGATGTGGTACATATATTCTATAGAATACTACTCAGCCAAAGGAAAAGATGAAATACCATCATTGGCAACAACATGAGAGTATCATGCTAAGCAACACAAGTCAGACATAGATGAATATGACCTATATAATTTCACTCTTACATGGGCTATAAAACAGAAACCCACAAAGGAGCAAACCAACAAACCACCTCAGAGACACAGACAACAGTGTGATGGTTGTCACAGGGGAAGGGCCAGGTGGGGGGAGATGGAAGAGGATAAAGGGGCCACATATATGGTGATGGAAGGAAACTGAACTTTGGGTGGTAATGTATACCCAATGTTACAATAGACGATGTGGTATAGAACTATACACTTGAAACATATGTTATTAACCAATGTCATCCCAATAAATTTAAAAAAATGTTTTAATTAAGAATGTTTGATTTTCTTAATAAAAATGCAAATGGAAAAATAGCAAATCTCTGGAGATGACTATGTCTATTTGTGACACAGCTGTGAATGTCAAGAAGTCCTGAAACATGGTCCAATAGCATAAGAAATCTAAAGTGACACAGTTAATTCAAGGAAAGGGCCGGCATGCACTATGGAGTCCTCTTTTTTTTTTTTTGCTGACTTGCACAAGACCAAACATCAGTATGTAATGATGCATTATGACACTGGATAGCAGGGGTTAGGGGCAAGCGCTGACGGAAATCTTTTCTGCAGCATTTATGAAAGATTCAGAGCCTCTTACTGCCCCTTTTTGCTGGTCTAAGCATGAATCAGTTTAACAGCTCAATTTACAATGTTATTGCTCATAGAGGGAATAAAAAAATATATCAGATGCTTAAGAAATCTGTGCAAGGGAAAACTTAGTAACATTCCATTGTGCACAGTGAGAATGTTTGTTTTTTTCCAAATGCAATTTGGTATCTGTAGAGAAAATACATAAAAATTTATTCTTCACTAACAGAACAAATGTATTAGTAGGTGAATGTGTTTGGACATACAAATGAAGTCATTTCTCATAGTCCTGAATTAGGTTCTGCAGAGATGGGATAAATTTAGGTTTCTTTCCCCTTTTTTTGTAACAGAAAACACCTTTTCTATTCTATATTTGGGTTTCTTAGGACAACGGGATTGATAAGTCAAGTGGCAATAATTAAATATCAATTGACTGAAGAAAACACCGCTTAGGTGGATAACATTGAAATCAACTCAAGTCAATTTTCAGCCTGGTAAGAACAATAAGACTTCTTAAATAATTAGGTTACTTCAGCTGAGAAGTACACAAGCTCACAGGGCACAATTCAGTATTCCAGTTTAAATTCCCAAGTTAGAAACAAGTTAAATTTGGCTCATTGTTTTAAGGAGTGTTATAACTTAATTAAATAGAGCAGATATCTTCAACATTGTACAGGAATATGAAGCAATGGGTAAAATAACTCTTTGGTTATAGCATCACTCATGGTACAGTAGAAAAAAACACACAAAAAAACACCAAGGTTAAGTGCTCTGAGCCCTGGGTTTTCATTTTGGTTCTTGTACTAATTAGCTCTCTGACTAGATTGAGACCTACTGTGAGGGAGTTATTCCTCCTCGGTGAGCTCAGCTTCCAATTTCCGCGCATGTAAATTTAGAGTTTCAGAACCAGTGATCTCTAAGGTCTCTTTCAACTTGAACATTCTGGAACTTTGTGACTACATTTGGATACAGAATTATTCTAAAGAGAGCAAAGAACAGCCAAATTGGTCATGGTCTCAAAATATGGGATAGAAGAGACCAGGAAGGAAGTTGACATGCTGAGTTTGCAAACTTCTAACGTCTTAACACCTTAAGCAGAGTCACAAAAGAAAAAAACACGTGGTACTTCTTGGGTGAATTTTTACAAATTCAGGCCACTTAGAAAACCTCTTGAAAATGCAGAATCCAGCAGGAAACCATTTACCTTTTTTAAGAGTGCGATCTGCAAGTTGGCACAGAAATGTCTGCCGAGTTCAGGTCTCTGTGGTCAGAAGAATAGTTTTCGGTTCTGAAGTGGCCCCTGGCTGGGTGGCCAGCTGGGTGATGATGGGCAAGCTACTTACATTTTAGAGAGTTTATTTTCCTTATTTTAAAAATAGAGTTACTTTCATTTAACTTCCTAGTCATTCGCAGACTTAGATGCAATAGCAACTGTTGAGTGCCTGGCACTTTGAAGGTGCTTGTTAAATGTTAATTCATTTCCCCTCGCGGGTAAGCTTTACCTTCACGGCCGCCTTGCATTTTGGGACCCAGGTGTTTAGAAGCAGTTGAATGGGGACCTTTAGTGGAAGCTGTCTTTTCCCCACTTACACTCGCAACGCCATTTCAGTCAAACTGGACTCAGGTAAACCCATGTGTAGAAACTCAAAGGCAAGTGCACTGTAGATGGCATGCCCCTGCCCAAGCTCTCCTTTAGAGAGCTCCTAGAGTGAGGCCCTGGAGCTTGCGGTGGAACTCAGCTCAGCTCTGTTAATAAAAACAGTGAATGTTCATCACACAGAACTTTTCTACTTTGGGCCAATAAAGCATGATTGTGGAAGCTGGAGGCAGTTCATTTTGCTGCTCCTGTCAGGTGGCATTACTAAAAAAAACAGCAGCACTATCTTTTTCCCAGGCCCAGTAGAAAATGCTGGTTACTGTTAAATAAATACATTGCATATCTACACTAATAAAAGAGAAACATGGAAATTGGTGTCACTCCGCTACGCCCACCAGCCAATCAGAGTGACTATGCAAATTAACCCAACAAAGATGGAGGTTAATTTGCATATGTAGGCACAGAGCAAAGACTGACGGCTCCTGCAGAGTGAAGACTGAAGACTGAAGACTGAAGAGGCCTGCAGCTGCGGCAGAGAAGCCAAGCCTCACTGCGGCTGGAGGGGAGAAGCCTAGCCTCGAGACTTGGCTTCTCCACTGTGGCCAGACCAAAGGCTGGGTCCTGGGTGCCGGAGGAAAACCGATACCTGCAGCCAGGGGAAGGAAGGCCTATTGCGTGAATCTTCGTGCAACAGGCTGCTAGTCTATATATAAAACCCTAAGTGACCAGCAACTGGCCCACTGTTAGATTGACTGGTAGCTATGACTCGCACTGACCACCAGGGGAGTGTTGGCCTATGGACTGAAGGGTCCCAGGTTCGATTCCAGTCAAGGGCATGTACCTTGCTCAGTGCAGAAGCAGAAACCCCAAGCATGGAAACATGGAACAGACTGATGAATCTCAAAGGGAAGTTGGGGGCGGGGGGGAGATTAACCAACGATATTATATGAATACTAGAGGCCTGGTGCATGGATTTGTGCATTGGTGGCTTTCCTCGGCCTGGCCTGTGCCCTCTCACAATCCAGGACCCCTCAGGGGATGTTGGAAAGCCGGTTTTGACCTGATCCCCACAGGCCAGCTCGAGGGACCCCACTGGTTCACAAATCCGTACACCAGGCCTCTAGTTTATCTATAATTTTTATGACGTTCTAATGTTCATATTTTGATTCATTGAAACCTAGGACATATCAAAGATACACTGGAAAATCTAAACATTTATGGATATAGCATTTCAAACTTTGTGAGTTAAGTAATACAATTTATTTTTTGCGTTATATATTTTTTACTTGGATACATTTTTTATGCATCTTGCATTTACTTTTGGTTTAGCTTTTATTTGATGAAATGATTAGCCAGTTATGTTTATAGCTAAGCATTGTAGTAAAAAGAATGCAAGTCAGCATATTCATTGAAATGACCAAAGATGGCGATGAACCAAAGTGAAGCTCTGGTCAGCATTCTGATCATTTTAAATTGTGTCGTGCTGCTATCTTCTCTTCACTGGAGAAGACATGTGTCAGCATTGTTAAAAAACAAAATGGTTAAGAACAAAATAATAAATTAACCGTAGGCCTTGTAGCTTCCTGAAATAGTGATTCTGTTGTAATGGTCTCTATTAACCCAGCATCAACCTGAAAACACAGTCTCTGACCTCAAGGAAGTTATCGGGTTGACCTATGCGACCTAATTAGAGGACATTTGAGGAAATACAAAATGCTAGAAAATAAATGATTCTCAAGTGCCAAAGGGATGATGAGCCATGATGTGTGATACATTGTAAAGAGAAATCTAGAGACTGAGTTACAACCTCTTGACAGTGAATCGATACAGGAACCAAAGTCAGGCAGAAAGCCATAGCCTGCTGTGATCCACACTTTTCACAGACCACCAGATGCCAAGCTGCAAATCACCTAAGGACTCAAGAATGGGGCTGAAAAGTAGCTTCACCCAGGCCCTGAACACTGTGTCCTGTGAGGGACTTCTGTAGAGAATGCAGTGGTGTTACATGAAATTTTGATTCTCCAATGATTCTGCAGAGCACAAATTATTTTATGGTGTGTGTTCTTTTTGTTTGTTTGCTTGTTTTGTGAATCCTCGCCCGAGGATATTTTTCCATTGATTTTTAGGGAGAGTAGAAGGGACAGGGAAGGAGAGTTTAGAAATATTGATGTAAGAGATACATCGATTGGTTGCCCCCTGCAGACCCCTGACCAAGGCCAGGGATAGAGCCTGCAACTGAGTATGTGCCCTTGACAGGAATCAAACCCGGTACCCTTTAGTCCACGGGCGGACACGCTATCCACTGAGCCAAACTGGACAGGGCTAGTTCATGTTTTAAAGAGATGCATTACATTAATGTAACTATGGTCAACATTTTAAAATTTCATCTACATTTGCATTTAAAGCAGTGGTTCTCAACCTTCCTAATGTCGCGACCCTTTAATACAGTTCCTCATGTTGTGGTGAGCCCCAATTTTATTATTACAAATTGAACATAATTAAAGCATAGTGATTAATCACAGGAACAATATGTAATTATGTATGTGTTTTCCGATGGTCTTAGGCAACCCCTGTGAAAGGGTCATTCGAACCCCAAAGGGGTCGCGACCCACAGGTTGAGAACCACTGAGTTAAAGGTTCATTCTTTTTCAAGTGAGGGCTTTGTTGTTAGGTTTTTCCTTTTTTTTTTTTCTTTTTTTTTTAATGCTGATAGTGATGAGGAAGGTTGATGGGAGAGGGGGGAAAATGATTTTTGTATTCAAGAAAGAGTGCAAAAAGCAATATAAATAATTTTTGAGGACACACCTTTGGAAAAAAAGTGACGTAAATATTTTTTTTACTGTGTCTATAACATAAAGTAGGGAAATCTCACCACATATCAATCCAGTGGCCTCTTGTAACTGGTTAATGGAAAGGGGACATTGCATGATAAAGTACCAGTCTGGGAACTGAAGGAAGAAAGCTGTTCTCATGGATCTGCTACTTGGAAGAGATATGTGGATAGCTGATTAGCATACTGATGTACATTTCATGTTCATTCTTACTACATGCTTGGGTCTGTGCTAAGTCATTTCAGATACCATCGCATATCTCCCTCTCACAGAATCTCCAAGGTTAAGTACTATAATTACCAGCCCATTTTCAGAGATAAGGAAAAAGAAACATTGTGTGACAGTCAATGAATCTCAGTCTTGGAGGCACATTAGAAAATCCAGAAGTTGTTTTTTTAAAAAATATATTTTATTGGTTTTTCACAGAGAGGAAGGGAGAGGGATAGAGAGCTAGAAACATCGATGATACTGGGGATATGCCAGCATCCAAGGTACTTGCCCTTGACCGGAATTGAACCTGGCTCCATCCACTGAGCCAAACCGGTTAGGGCCAGAAGTTGTTTTAATAATACTACTAGGGCTTGAGTTTAGAAAACGGGGAAGGTGGGAGCAGGCATTGGTATTTTTGAAAGGTCCCAGATGATTCTAAGATGAAACCAAAGTAGAGAAACACTGAGCTAAATAATTTCTCCAAGGTAACACAGTGGGTGTGGAGTCAGGATCAGTACCCACCAGGGTGACATCTTAATGATACAACTGGCCTTGATGGTGCTGATCATAGCTGCTGCAAATGAGGACAGCATCTTATGGCAGGTGATTAGCACCTGTTCTTGTATACTGAAACCTCCTGTGGCTTCTCACTGCTCTTGTTGAAAACCAAACCAAACCAAACCAAACCAAACCAAACCAAACCAAACCAAACCAAACAAAACAAATAAAAAAACCCAACTTTTACTCGTCTACAAAGACAGAACCCCTCAGAATGTAATCTCTTACTTGTCTTCCCATCACATCTCCCCCAGGGACACTCACAGGCAATGGCTTCCCCAACCCCTCTGTTTTGGGGCTTTCCCAGAACCTGTGGCCTCTGCTTAGGTTATGTTTTCTTTCATCTCCCCCCAAATTAATCCCTTCTCTTCCTTCTGGTTTTATTTAAAGGGTCACTTGTCTAGGAAAACATGATTATCAAGACCAAGTCCATACCTCTGTCCTCCCCCACTCCCCCCAGACCCTCCTGCCACTCATGGATTTTTCAAGATTTGCATTTCTTTTGTCCATTTTTACAGTTTTGCTCATTAATTATGTACAAATGATTGCTGATTGCTGCACCTAAGTCTCGACCTTCCATCACTGTTGCTGGCCCTAAATCAAATGCTTAGCGGGCATCTCTATTTCACTTTCCTGATGACATTTTAATTCTAGTTCTCTTACAGCAAAATTTATCTTTCAGCTCCCAAATGCAGTTCTCTTTATATTTTAATTACATTTAAGGAAATTCACATTTCTTCGTTGCTGAGGCTTGAGCTGTTACAACTCCTCGTGAGTCCACTTTCCTTCAGTATTTGCACCGATTTTGTCAATCTTGATAGCTGAAGAATCAAAATGTCTTCTTAGTTTGTTATCTTCTTTTCATTTCTACTGCTACCCCAAGTTCCATTCTTCATTCCTTTTAATTTAGACTGTTATAGCATTGTTCAACACGTGTCGGGCAACATCCATTATATTCATTAGATTCATGTGTATAGCTTATCGCAATGATATCTGTGCCTTATCTGAGATCAAATAAATCTCGATTTCTGAGGCTGCAGCCTTGGGATCTGAATTTTAGGAAGTTCCCACGTGATTCCTCTGCACAATGAAGTTTGAGATCATAAAACTGAAATAACTCATTAAGCATTGTCCCAATCGCAATACTTTCATGCTTCAATTGAACATAGATGGTACTTCTGCATTAATATTCCAAAGAACTAGTCCAGTAGCAAAATACTCAAACTAAAACAGGTACATTCTGAAACACTTCAAAAGGGTTATGGAATTAAGAAATACATGTAAAGTGTAACATGTACATTTTACTTCTATGTAGTTCCAAAGTGTTTTGTTTGTTTGTTTTTTACATATATTCCGTTTGTTCTTTTTTGAACATAAATTGCATATTTCTGGAGACTTTTTTTTTCTATAGAAGATTAACATGATTATACCCTCTATAAATCAGCTAGATTTTTCTTCCACCTAAAATAGACTCACTCCAACATATGCCTCAAATGAGGAACTTCTGTGCCCACTTCAAATGAGACCTTTTAATCACTCTTTGGTGATCTCTTGTGTGGTTACAGCCAAGAACTTTATTAGGCATACATGATGTTATTCCATAGTTTGTTCCAATCCAGCTCCATTACATTTTCAAGGTATCCTAGGGACTCTTGCAGTGACTCCTGTCTCCCCTTTTCACTCATGTACTCGATGTTTCCCAGTTCTTAAGAGATATGTCTTAACTGTGTGAGTACTAGCTGCCAATTAATCCATATGCCACTGCTGATGGGAAAATCCGGAGGCGACTGTCTTGAGAACTCAATGCAAATGCTGTTTGTACAGAATCCAAATGCTTCTAATTAATGAGGCAGCAATAGTGCCCTTGTGTGGAGGGGTTTTCCTGGAAGAGCCTACTCGCTTCTCTCTGGTCTCTTCCACGTGACACCTCGGACTCCCCCACTGCTCTTGATCATTGTGTTTTCCGTTTGTTGGAGTTAAACAAAATGAAACAAATTTTACAAGCAACTGAGAAATGAGAAGGCAGATTAATGTCGATTAAACAAGTATTGCTGATTAAACTGGAATCCAATGTGGGGCATAGCCTAAGAGTACTCAACTGAATTAGAATGACTATCTCAATTGCATAATCGCAGGCCCTCCAACAGAAGTAGGCTCCTTGTTGTAGGGAAGAACACACAGGGGGTAGGGAGGGTGGGAAGAGATTAACCAAAGAATTTATATGCATACATGCAGAACCCATGGGCACAGACCATAGTGCAGTGAATGCCTGGTGAGGGGGGCGGTGGGTGCAAGGTGGAAGGGGTCAATGGGGAAAAAAAGGGAAATTTATAATATTTTCAACAATAAAGATAAATTTAAGATAAGTACAATAGACATGGGGTAAATGTAGGGCAACAATGTTGGAAGAAATAAAGGAATCAGAAGGCCATTTGATCAGCAGGGTTGCTATAAAGCTAGTCAGAGGATTTAACAGTTTTTAAAAATGAAAACAACAACAACAACACAAAGAATGGACCTGTTGGAAAGAAATATTTCTTCCTCAATCCTGAACTTATAGTCTACTTAGAGGAGCTCCCCAGGAAACACTACAGATTGCTCTGTACCGCTTATTCACTTCATTAATTTATTAAACATTTTGAAAAGAAAAGCACCTCTTCAGTCCCACACTCTCCTTTTTACTTTACTTTTTAAAATAATGTGGGAGTCCAGTTTTCCAGAAGAACCTGATTTCTATCTGTTTCGTGGCACAGGTACAAGAGTCCAACCTCCTGAGGGAGAGGCCTGTTGTTCAGTGGCTTTCCAGGTAAGCCTTTAGATCTGAGCCCCGTTCTTCAACCTTTTATCAGGAATAATGGATTATCACTGTTTAGATGTATATCTGAAAATAGGACACCTGGTGTCGTTTCTCTCATCAAAACCCTCCATTTGTGCCCTATTTTGCTCAGAGTATAAGCCAAAGTGCACACACTGGCCTTCGTGAGATGACTCCTCAAGACCTCTCTATGCCAAGAGACTTGCCTATAGCCACTCTGCCCTGCCTGTTTGTCTACAAACATGAGTTAATTGATCTGTTCTTCCACCTAAGATTCTGTTTCACTAGATACTTCCTCAAGCCCTCAACTCTTTGCAGAAGCCTCACCTTCTCATTACGGCCTGAAATCCTATCACCCCATTGAACATGGCAGCCTCGCTTATATCTGTACTCTTAAGTCTGCTTCCCTGCTGTGTTTATTACTTTTTATTTTTTTAACATTATCATCATCAAATAATGTACATTATTTATTTATTCTGTTTGTTATTTAGTAACTCTTTCTCCCAACTGAAAGTTTCACTAGGTTGGTCATTTTTGTGTTTTCTGCGCCTTGACATATCTCAAGTACATAGAATCACCCCTGGTACATAGTAGGGGCTCCGTCAACAAGGGAGGCAGTAAGCCTGTGATAGAGACACGGGTCATGATACTAGTTCCCATATCGCTGATGTCCTTGCAGTATGAGGGGGGGAATAAACGGTAGTTATTCGAAAATTGTAATTTGTTTTCCTATTTTGTGCTACTCGAGTGCTTTGCTGCTAAATATACATTGTCCAATATACAATGTCGCTTACTTTTCTAAAAATTAAATCAAGCTGTTTAAATGACTAGGTGCTACAAGTCATTTAATATATGACAGTTTTGTGTAAGTGAAATCACCAACATATTTGCCATAATTAAATCTACGGATGTATATGCCACAGAATGAATAATTTAAGCATATAAACTGTCTCTGATGACCACTGTTATTTTTAAATTTCCAACAAGAATACAATAGAGTACACAATAGAGTGAGGCTAGCATATGCTATTACCATTTGCTGCTAATGGAAAATATTTTCCCTGATAAAAGAATTAATAACGTATAAGTAAGAGAATATCAATAGTATTTTATATAAATAACATTTGCTTTTAGTAAATAGCACATATATACATCTTTATAATATTCATACATATTAGAATATATGTGATGAGAAGATGGTAAGAAGATTATGCAACATCATGTTTAAAGCATTTTAATATGAAACTGAAGACTCTATATGCATGTGAATAAATTTTTACATTTTAGTTCATGCTCTGAAGAGCAATAATGGGATCATTTCCTTTTCATTAAAATTACTTTGCATAAATCTTATATTTATAGAATATTCCAATAAATATTTGGGTATACTGTCATGAAACACAAAAATAGATGGTTTTTAATGTACTTCAAAATATAAAATGGAATTATATGTGACATGTAATTTAATAATCTGTAAAGTAAATTTTATAAATTGACTAAACATTTATGAAGGTTTAATAAATAATACATAGGCAATATATGTGCTCTGTCATCAAAATAGTCTTAAAACCTTTGGATAAGACATAGTCTTTCAAAAGTGTTTTGATATGTTAATTTGGGAATTGTAAATTAATCTAAACCTTCAGTTATAATTCACTAATGAATAATTATAGGACTGACAGAAGTAAGAATGCAGGGCGGGTGTGGGATAAGGAAGAGGGAGTGGAAGAAGAGAAAGAGAGAGGAAGAAAGGGAGGGGGTGAAGGGCAGGAGGAGTTTGCTTCTGGCTACATGCTTAACATTAAGATAATGTTTTAACTCAATGTCCTTAATTGAATTCCTAGTGTCTCACCTTAAATTTGGACATCCTAGAGTCTTCTATTTCTCAGTGTATGTCAAAATTTCCTTCCAGTTTATCAAGTCAGATATTGTGGCGTTATTTTCAATTTATCCACTAACCATTTGGGGACTTAGATAAGTAGGCAGATAGATAGATGATGATAGATGATAAATAGATAGATGATGATAGATAGATAGATTATAGATAGATATAGATAGATGATAGATAGATAGATAGATAGATAGATAGATAGATAGATAGATAGATAGATAGATAGATATCCCAGATAGCTTAGTGTAACTGTGGCCCTTCATATTCTTTTCTTTTGCTGATATCATTTTAGTGACACATTTTCACATTTTTTTTATGATATCAAATATCTCTGCTGGTTTGTAGACACCTGGGAGGAAGCTCAAATTGTTTCAAACATGTCTGAGCATTAGCTAGACCACCAGTGACCCCAGAGATTACGAAATAGTTAGTCCTTTTACAATGACACCAAGTGTTTCCTCTGTTACATTAATGTTACAACCATGACACCTTTGAATTGCGACGGTCTTTTTACACACTCCACTTTAATCCCTCTGGAGAGTTATCATGGTCAGCAACCCACTTTTTGTTTTGCACTCCAGTTCCAATGCTTTGCCGACTAACGCACATTTCTGCAATTCTTATCTCCTCCTCCAAGTCTCTCCTCTCCCTCACCCCTGTCTGGTTTATTTTTTTTTTAATCTTGTGATTTTATTTTTTGTCTGGAGCTGAACAGACCCTGTGTTTGCTCCAATAACTATAAAAAGACTGATGCCCTTAAGCAACTCATCCTTCACCAAAGAAGGCCCAGTGATAAACAAGCAAACGTATTATGTGTTGCCCATTGATGTTACCCAAAGGGGCAGTTGTCACCTATCTAAGAATCCTGATTTTTTTTCCAGGGGCAAGAATACAACAACTTGTTTTCTCTGGGCTCTCTGCCTTGATGCAGTGCCTGACATTTTCAACCTTCTAGGAAGTAGAAGTATACAAATATTGTCCAGATTACAGAAAATGGAAAATCCAGGAGTCATATCTGAGAAAATTGAATCTGAGCCAAGAGCCAAGCAAACCACAAGAGAGACTGACCTAATGATTGTTCAAATTAACAGCTAGTAAGAGAGTACCAATCACATGCCAAGGGCAGATCTAATTTTTCTAAGATTTTTATGTGTGTTAACTAAGTTACTTATGAAAATTACTTATATGGAAGGGAACTGAGGTGCCAAGAAGGTAAATGGCATATATGCACACACATAGCACATACATGGTGGGGTAAAAGTAAGTGTACAGTTGTGACTATACAAAACACAGTTCATTATTGTATTATTATTTATTGCATTATTTTTCATCTGAACAACTGCAAACCTACTTCTTCCTTGCATACACATTATACTTGTGCAGCATTTAACAGTTCACAAACTATTCTCTCATGTATAGTCTCATCAAATAAATTTTGAACAAATAGGGTCATGCTAAACAAGCAAGCAAGAAAAAAAGCATTAATTCTAAAGAAATATCCCACATTTATTTCTACTAGGTGTTTTTAGCTAAAATGAAAATTATTCTTATGAGAAAATTAATCTTATTCAGAGCATACATTAAAAATGTAAGCTTCAGATTTCAAATATAGAAGAGTTATTGATGTATTGTAGCCTCCATAAAGTTAATCCTCATATATGTTCTGCTGTTAATATAAAAGAATTATACATTCTAAATACAGAGAGGGTTTTGAGAACATTTAAAATCCATTAAAAGCTGAGATATTCTTATAATTAATTTTCCACGAGGATGAGAATTCAGAACCTTGAAATGACTTGCAGATGGCCATTGTCATAGTGAAGAGAACCTATGTGACATTCCAAGAATCATTTCACTCCTTAGTGAAAATTTGAGGAACATTTATGTCTCACAATCAGGATTGGAGGGCAGGTTCTTGGAAGGAAGAATGGGTAGTTTCTAATATACTTAATTTCAATGACATTTATTGAACTTAAAATGTCTTTCCAGTTAGCTTGTCTTTTTCAAATGGAAAAAAAACCAAAACAAAAAACCCTTAGAAAGCAAGTACTTATCAATTCTGTTTTTTATATCTTTGTTTCTTTCTGGATCCTTGAAATGGTAAGATGGGGCAGAGCAACTTACTCTGTGGTCAGAAAAAATGGGGTGAAAAGTTTTATCATGGCACATCACAATGCACGGTGTCAGTAGAACAAGTTTTTCATTAGTTATATATTGTTGTGACACAAGTGACCCCCAAAATCCCAGGCATATATTTACGACTTCCAGGTTCTGGGAGTCATGAATCTCTACAGTTTAGTTGCACTCATCACAAGATTGAGTTCACTTCTCATTTACACAGCTGACTGTTGACAAGATTTAGCTCCTTCCATGCTTTGAACTGACTGAGACCTTAGTTCCTTGCCACATGGGCCTCTCCATGAAGCAATTTCACTACAATGCAGTTTGCTCCATCAGAGTACACAAGAGGGCAAGAGAGATGCCATCAGAGAGAGAGAGAGAGGGGACTAGCAAGCAGTCACAGGCCTCTGTAACAGAATCATGGAATAATAGAGCATGCCACACTGGGGATGTTCTATTCATTACAAGCAAATCACTAGATGTAGTATGCACTAACAAGGCTATTAATACCCGTAGGAAGGTTCATAACTACCTACCAACAATTTCCATATTTTCTGTCATGATATATGCTTTGTGAGAAATTCTTAAAACAGAGCACATATATTGCCTTAGAGAAAAATAGCGCATTCTGCCAGAAATGACTCTATCACCAAATGTTGATTTTAGTGTTACTGCCAAGCACTAGTTGTGAAAGTACACGCATTCTACTAACTGCTGTTTCGGGACCATAGTATTTGTAACAGATGATTACGAAAGGTGTTGTGATTTTCCTAACATATTGTTTGTTCAATATTTGATAAGTGTTACTGGTACCTATTCGGAACAGAAACATTGAAGACAGGTATGAGCTATTTGGCCAAGATTTTGTGATTGCATATGAAATAATTTTGACGAGTTATGAATAGAGAGAAAGCTACAGAGACAAACAAACCAACAAACAAAAGCCACAACAACAAAACCCACCGGATTTTCTAGTGAGTGTTAGTGTGATAAATCAAGCTGATTTATTTTTTCAACTGCTAATCATCTGAATATATTTTGATGAGCATCTTGATTTCTATTAAGCCTGAGGATATTATTTTGACAATTAAAGTAGTAATTTCTAAATAATATAGGAATGGCTTTTGAATTATTTTATATGAAATAATTTTTGTACAGGCATCACATTTTGTCAGCACTTTGATAACATGCAAATAACACTAGAGGCCCAGGGCATGAAATGCCTGCATGGGTAAGATCCCTAGGCCTGGCCAGTGATGAGGGCCGATCAAGGCCTTCTGGCTGCCAGCCAGGGCCTTCCTTCATTCCACGCTGCCCCCTGGTGGTCAGCGCACATTATAGTGAGCTATCAAACTCCCTGGTCTCCTGGTAGAACACCTGA
>NW_006287829.1:2682630-2684744 GCF_000327345.1 Myotis davidii | reverse complement strand
TGTTGTTCTGCTGTAACTACTATTTATGCTTGTTTATATTTAATGCATTTCTTTTTTTGTGGCAAGGGACCAGGGTTTGGAGATCCTGACATTCATTCTGTAGTGACTTCTCTGGTCTTCAGCTTCCTGGTCTCTGAAAGCAGATGTTGGACTCAATGCTTTGTAACATTCCCTCCAGATGTGTCCATTCTATAACACTGTGAGCATCACTTCCCTCAGGAAAGATTTGTAGCATTCTTTCATTTACTCACTAATAGTATTTAGCATATAGTAGGTTCTAGACATGTTATTAATCATGCTCCACACAAGAACAATACTGCTAGCTAAACGTTTGTGTGCGCTGCGATTTTGGCTTGTATTTATTGGATTACAGGTCATTTTTGGCCAGATTATATATTTTTATTTTATAATAACTTTTAGTCTCACATTTAATGACTCTTGTTCAATTAAAAAAGAAAGATATTTTATTTGAGTGTGGTTTATGTTCTACTTCAGAAAGTTGGTATTTTTTTTTTTCCAAAAATGACTTCTCACTAGTGGCTAATTACCATTTCTTTAGGACTAAGGTTGTAGGAGATGCCGGCAAAGAGGTTTCAAATGTACAATTCTCACAAGACATTTCTGACCAATCAGTAAAATAACAGATGCAGGGAATTTTTCTTCACAGCATATGGTATCGCAGTTTTCTGAACCTTTCGTTAAAAACAGATTTTTTAAGAAAAGATTAAAAACACATTTACCTGGTGTTTAAATGTTTTGAAGGTCCTTGGGAAATTTTAAATCTTGTTAATTAAATATTTAATTTAAAAATTACATACTGCTAAGGCAATGTGGCGAACTATGATTTCTTTTATCAAACATATAGACAAGAGAGACATGGAAGGCATTAGCCAGTGAAAAGTTGGAAATATCTTTTGACTTCAGGTTTCAGCTCCAATAGATAAAGGGCTTCAAAGTCATGATTTACTTTCTGACAATTTGGAGAATTTCTGGTTAAAAACAAAGAAAGTCTGATATAAAACAGGAGCCTAAGGAGACACCACTACTAAAAGTTATATGTTATAGTGGATGAGATCCTGTAAGAGAAAAAAAATTAGTTAAAAAGTACATTAATCTACCTGGCTGGTGTGGCTCATTGGTGGAGCATCAATATATGAACCAAGCAGTCACAATTCGATTCCAGGTCAGGACACAAGCTCCAGTTGGGAGCTTGACTCAATCTCCACTAGTGAGTGAGCAGGAGGCAGCCAATCAATGATTCTCTCTCATCATTGATGTTTCTATGTCTCCCTCTCCTTCCTCTCTGAAAACAGTTAAAATATATATCTTTAAAAAAAGTAAATTATTCTGAGGAAAGTACCTTAGTTAATAATAATGCATCAATATTTGTTCCTTAATTATGACAAATGTACCGTATTTTGTTATATGTTATTAGCTGGGGAAACTGAGTGAGGTGTATGTGGGAACTCTCTATATCAGCTTCTCAATTTTTCTGTAAGTCAAAAACTTCTTCTAAAAATTGAAGTTTATTGAAAAGCAAACAAAACTTTTATTTTGTTCTTTGGGAAAATGAAGGTTGTCCTTTCTTTAATCTTTATTTTCCAGGTATTTCTTAAAATTTCATCAATCAATTTGTCCTGATGATTTGTTAGGAAATATTTAAACAATAACAAATTAACTACTTTTCTTTATCCTATAATAAGCACATCTGGGAGCTATTTGCTTACCATATAAAACAGTCTCTTTTTTACTTTGACTCAGACAGAAAACAAAAGACGAAAAACCCTGTTATTGTATATTTCTCCACATCAGCACATTTCTTTACTTCAACTTACAGATATGTCAAGATTCTAAAACATCAAATGATATAAAAGGCAAATCAGCAATCAAGACAAATACTTCCTTTCCACAAAAACAAAGACAAGTGCCACTTTATAGAAGTGCCTTAAGGATTCAAGGTCAAAACAGGGTGTCTTTGATTGTTAAGTGTTGTCAAATATGATAAAAATGAAAATGATGCTAAAAATTATGAAAACATACTTCAGATACAAACAAGATTAACCTCCCCACAGAATGTCAAGTTGCCTAGTAACTTCAGTTGTTCTAAAGGGAAA
>NW_006287829.1:2661530-2682600 GCF_000327345.1 Myotis davidii | reverse complement strand
GGCAGTGGGAACTATTTGCATACATTTTTCTAATTCTGAATCATTTCATACATTGAATTATCTACTTTAAATGAGTCCATTCTCTTCTCCATCAATATCATACATGATAAACACTCAACTTAAACTTGAAACAACAAGAATTTGGTTAGTCCAGACAGAGATAGTCACCATTCTGGAAAAAAAAAAAAAAAGAGCTGAGGAAGGTAGGTCAGTAATGAATTAACTGCATATCAGTAGGCTAATAATTCTGCACTAGGGAGTCCCAAAACAGTGAATATGGCCAACAGTGAAATTAAGTTAAAGTGTTTTTTTTTAATTTTCTTTTTTATTGGTACAAGTCAGATTCTGATTTCAAAAGTCAATCTATTATCTAACAATAATTGATTGTTATTTATAAATATATTAATTTTTAAATTAAAAATTCAATGCTCAGTGTTTTTTTTTAACTGCTAAAGTGCCTAAAGATATATGCTTAAAATAACAAGTAAAAATCTTCCCCAATACATGATTGTTATAAATCTAACTAGAGACCCAATGCATGAAAATCATGCAAGGGGCTAGGGCCCACACAGCCACAGCAGCTGACTCAGCCCTAGCAGCCCTGGCTTCATCCAGAAGGTCATCTGGAAGGACATCTGGAAGGTCATTTGGCTGTCCAGTCCAATTAGCATATTATGCTTTTATTATTATAGATGTTAAAGTTATCAAAAGATATGTTTAGTTCTCTAAGCTGTTTACAGTCTGTCAGATGATCATCTATTTCCATTTTAAGATCTAATGTGTAAATACAATAAATTCTTATTTTGATATAATTTCCAAATTACAAAAAAAAAATAAATAAACATAAGCATACTACAGTGGACCCCAGTATACCCTTTTTCTAGATTCACAAGTTATTTCTGTATTTCACACTATTTGCTTTATATTCTCTCTTTTCTGTGCTTTTTTTTTTTTTTTTTTTTTTTTTTTTACTATTTGAGACTACATTGGAGGTGTCATGGGCTTTTTCACCTAAACACTAAAATTTGTGTTTCTTAAGAGCAAGAACTTTCTCTGACATAGCCATAGGACAATGACAAAAATCAGAAATTCATTATTAATACAATCTTATCTAATAGAGAGTCCATATCCAAATGCTGTTAATTATTTTAATATTATTTTCTTTTAATTCCTTTACAATATCCATTTCAGGGTCATGCATTGCATTTACTTGTCATATACCTTTAGTGTGTTTTGTTATAGAATTAAAAAACCTTTCTAGTCTTTCCTGATCTTGACATGGCAGTGCTAAGGATGTCCAACTGCTGACTTAGGCCCACTCCCCATAGGCCCATAGGGAGCAGGCCTAAGCTGTTAGTCAGAAATCCCCTTAGGGCTCCTGGTCTGCAAGAGAGCACATGCCAGGCTGAGGGACACACCCCCCGCAAGTGCACAAATTTTGTGCACCAGTCCTCTACTTAGAATTACCGGTAATGTAAACTCAATAACATTTGAAATTGAGTGGTTAAGAATCCTTAGCATATCATTAGCATATTACATTTTGATTGGTTGAAAGGCTGACCAGATGACAGAACACTTAGCATATTAGGCTTTTATTATATAGGATGAAAATCGATCTTATTATTCAATGTGACATTTTTTATACCTTAAAATCATTTTCATTAACAAATATGTGCACATTGTTCTAAATGTGTAGTCAAGTATGGATTTGAATTATGTCTTGACTTATGTATATACATGTAAATTTTCAACTGTTTAAGATATATTTATCCTCTAGAGAAAGTTATTTATGAACTCAGACAAGCTGAGAATCATATTCCAGATTAATTGAGCTTTCTATGTCATGTCTGTTACTCATGAAAGAAGAAACATTGAAATCATGCTTTGGTTTTTGTATCCCTTAGAGACTAATAACAAAGGCTCAATAAATTGAGTTGCTTATGTTCACAGTGACTTTTTCACAGTTAAACCACAAATACATATACAGTCAGGCTCTTTGTAAGCTTAGCAAGCCCATTCTCTTTGTGTGGATAAAGTTTCATGATGGTAGTTCTCCACTCCTAGTTTGCGATACACTTACTAACTTATTTTCCATAGAAGGACATCGATATCCATATTCCTACACATACCTACACTTTGGCAAATCTTTCTGAAGCTGATTGAGTTCTCCATCATTTTTTAATTTTTTCCTCGAGCCATGAACATTAATTCTAAATTTAAAAGAGCTATTTTTTCTTTATGAAAATAGTTTAGGTGCATTTAATTAGATCCTGAATACCCCATGCCAACCTCTGGGGCTACAACTCTGAATTGATGCTAATGGTATCATGAATATTCTAT
Source organism: Myotis davidii (assembly GCF_000327345.1). Lineage (NCBI taxonomy): Eukaryota > Metazoa > Chordata > Mammalia > Chiroptera > Vespertilionidae > Myotis > Myotis davidii. Next base: position 2,680,260 of record NW_006287829.1, on the reverse strand, counting down.
GTGGGATAACATAGAAATGCATAGTATTTATGATAATAACTGCTATCATTGCATGAGCACTTACAAGATAGGAATCTATTTCAAGTAATTTGTTAATATTCTTAGCAACATAGGATGCACTACTATTTATTACTTTTTAATGTATTGTGCAAAGAGAAGATAAAAATAGAGCACAGACAGAGTAAAATAACAAAGATCAACAGTATATGGTGTTCCGAATATGGGGCAGGTGTAGAATTTGAGGATGTGGCAGTTCTATAATAAAAGAAAAAATCCCCTGCTGAAAGCACTAGGTCATAATTAGAATTCCATGTCAGTGTTCAGGCAATGGGAATAACACAAAGACCATGTTGCTAGAACCTGAGTACAAAGTAGAAGCCTGATTGTTTGATCAAGGCTGATGTCCAGTTGTTAGAATTAAGAGACTAGATAAAAATAGAAGTCTGATGGTTTTGAAAACTTTAAATCCCCAAATAGTGACCGAAGTTCAACATTTGGAGGTTAAGTTGCCCTAAGTGAGAACATTGAAGGGGTTTAAATGCAGTTAGCTAGGATATTTTTTTCTTGAAATAAACTACTTTTATGAAAAAAGATAAATCTAGATAAATATAAAATCAATTTCAATTAGATAAATACAGATCCCGATATTTTGCTTGGAAGCACAAAGAAGTTCAATGATTCTAGTTAGTTAAAATTTAAATACTGGTATGTTTCTCAGTGTAAGTTATAATCTTTTTATTAATAAAGAAAAATTAGAATGTGTAATGTATATGTCTAGGTATAAGATAATAAAACACTAGTAATGAAATACTTGATTAAATAGGGTAAATGGTTAAAACACCTTGTTAAATAAAATGAACATGGTACTGCCTTTCATTTCAGTAATCCTAATTCTGGGAATATATCCTAAGAATCCCAAAACACCAATTCAAAAAAGTATGTTCACCCCTACGTTAATAGTAGCATTATTTACAATAGCTAAGATCTGTAGATGGGTTGATTCAAAAAAATGTGATCATCAGTAGATGAGTAGATAAAAAAGCTGTGGTACATTTACATAATGGAATACTACATGGCCATAAAAACAGAAGGAAATCTTACCTTTTGCTACAACATGGGTGAACCTGGAGATTATTATGCTAAGTAAAATAAGCCATTCAGAAAAGAAAAATACCATATGATCTCACTTACATGTGGAATCTAATAAACAAAACAAAATGATGAACAAAATAGAAACTGAGGCATAGATGCATGAAACAGACTGACAACTGCCTAAGGGGAGGGTGGAGGAGGTACTGGATAAAAGAAAGGTTACCCAAAGTACATATATGCATAACCTGTACACACAGACAACAGTGTGGTGATGGCCAGAGGGAAGGGGGACAAGGGAAGGGTAGAGGTGGGCAAAGGGAGGGAAAAATGCAGACATCTGCAATAATCTCAACAATAAAAATAAATTTTAAAAGTAAAATAAATAAATACAAATAAAAGTAAATCAATATTTAATGTGGTATGAATCTTATTTGTGGATTATTAATCTATTTTAATTAGCCATTTAAACACTGAATACAATGAAAATAATTGAACAAATTTGTACCTAAGCCTCAGCTGAAATTAATGAATTTCAAATGTCATGGGGAGGATGTAGTAGTAGACTCAATGTCTAGAGTTCCATAAAAAGCCATGCATTTAAAGGAAATAATTATTATGTAAATAGATGCTTTGTTAAATCATGAATTTTAAAATTATGCTACATATTTAAGTATATTTATCAATATAAAAGCATAGGCCAGGTAAGATGAAAGTATTTTGTAGAAGTAGATACATTAAAAGTATATTAAGATACATACCCATATTGAATATATAGACTACAGTATAGAATATATATTTCTAATATGAATGTTCTCCCTTTCTTTATATATATATGTATATATATATAAAATATTCCATGTTACTCAGTATAAATTATGCTGTATATTTTATCACACCATCTTTTCTAAGATTTGACTTTTAAATCTGAAATCATTTGAATAACTGCTATAATGCACTGGCTTTCCTGTAATGACAATAAATTATTATTAGGATTTCACAATTCTTTCATTCTCTAGTTTATAATACCTTAAATGTGCTGGAGATGTAATAGGTCAATAAATATACATAGTGTCCTCAAAACAATCTATACACATTTAACAGCTGATAGCTCAATTTGGAAAATGAAATGTATTTAATAAATGCTACCTTTATAATTATTCAAAATGTATGTATACATTTTTGGGGACACCCTATATATTGCATGAATGAATGAATGAGGTATTAAGGATGCTTTATCTATCTACCACACACTTTCTTCTAATCACTAATATTTAAATCTCCTTCCAATCTTTTAAGGCCCATCTTAGCTTGTAGTTTTTCTGTAAAAACTGTTTTCATCCTTTATGTACTGCGTCACACTTTTTAAGCTTGTTAACACTTTGTAGCGTTGTTATGTCACTCATATATTTCTGCATCATATATTCAGTTTAATCTCTCCTGACTCCTCACCTTAAAAAAATGCTGGCTCAGTCAGATAAGTGCTCATTAGGAATATTCCAAAAACTGTAACACCCCCACCCAGGCTGGTTTGGCTAAGTGGATAGAGCATCAGGTTATGGATCAAAGGCTCCTGGGTTCGATTCTGGTCAAGAGCACTTTTCCTGGTTGCAGGCTCCGCCCTGGCCCATTTGTAAACTTCAGCTGACACACTGCTCTCAATCCTTGCATCCCCCCTTTTACTGTATCCTTCCTTACCTCTGTATTTCTGTTCCGGCTGCAGTAGGAGTAGTTCCCTCTTTGTATGGCTCATTTTGGACTCCTTTCTCCTTGCTTGGCTCTGTCTCCCTAATTTACTTCGTGGTATAAACTTTGAGATGTGCTTTTTATTCCCAAGTCCCTCAGGAATGGGTCAGATGCACTTTTGAATATCCACCTTCATTCTGACTTTCTGAGCCCCTGGGGTCTAATAAGTGGACACTCCATCTGCCATCTTTTCTTATTTGTGTGCTTGTCTCAGATTCTACACTATTTCTACTCTCATCTCTGTCATATAAACCGGTAACTCCAATTTAATATTTCTGTTTCCTCCTTAGGAAAACAATGAATAATAAAAATAACACTGATGAGAGGACCTATCAATCCCCCCCCCCAGGACATGTATATTTTAATTTTAATTATATGTATATATTTACTGTTGACAGTATTACAGTTGTCTCCCATCCCCCCTTTACCCTCCCTCTTCCAGCCCCTACCCTCCCCCCAGGTCTTCACCACCCCATTGCCCATGTCCATGGTCTATGCATATAAGTATACAAGTTCTTTGGTTTATCTCTCCTCGTCCCCCCAATTCCACATCGAGGTATGCCAGTCTGTTCCATGCCTCCATGCTTTGGGTCTTATTTTGTTGGTCAATTCATTTTTTTTTTTAGATTCCGCAAATAACAGATCATGTAATAATTGTCTTTCTCTGATTGGCTTATTTCACTTTGCATAATAGTCTCCAGGTCCATCCCTGCTGTTCTAAAGAGATCCCTCATTTTTTACTGCTGCATAGTATCTCATTGTGTAAATGTACCACAGTATCAATTTTGAGAATTATCTGCCAACATTAAATGCTCTGAAATAGTTGCTATTATTAATATTTTTAAACCAACTTACATGCCCACTTTTACATTTAAAAAGGGCTTCTATTTAGTGTCACATTAAAAAGAGATAGATATAATTTCCAAAAAACTTTAAACATAACCAGTTATACACTTGCTAACTCTGCCAAATTATATATATGTTATATATGTTACAACGATATTTCTAAAAATATGTTTACATACCATGTTGCGGTTTACGTTTCCCCTTTTATCCTAAGCCAACTCTAAAAGGACTCTCCTCCACATAGTCTTACTGAATCAGATTGCTGGTGGCCATCCTCATGTTAAGCCCATAAGCAACGCTTTATGTTGATTTTTTAATAAACTATTTTTAGAGTGACTTAGGTTCAGAGCAACATTGAGCAGAAGGTTCAGAGATTTCTGAGACATCCTCTGCGCCCGTGCATGCATAGCCTTCCCCATTATCAATATCCTACCACAGTGGTACATTCATTGAAACTGATGAACCGGCATTGACACATCTATATCACCCAAAGTGTTTCACTGTCTGACCTAATTTGTTCTCTGTGGCCATTCCACCTCTAACTTTGAGATATTTAACACTATTGATTTCTCTCTTGCCACATACCTTCTGTACCCCAAATAATGTTTCAATTTCCTTCTTCTCTCAGCTTCCTTGTATACCCATTTCTTTTTTTTTTTTTCAAATTTTATTTTTTATTACAAAGGGTATTACATATGTGTCCATTTTTTTCCCCGCCCTAGACAGTCCCCTAGCCTCCTCTATTCCCCAGTGTCTTATGTCCATTGGTTAGGCTTATATGCATGCATACAAGTCCTACCCATTTCTTATTACCTCTTTTTGTCTCTAAATCACCACACTTAATAGTGCATCTTTGCTCTGCCTTTACATTGTGGAGACCATCTGATATATTTATTCCTTGTTCTTTTCTTTTCTTAGTTCATGTGACATATTCTTTCATGGATAAAACTAACATCTACAGGCCTACCCTCTCAGACTTAAATCTTTGTTTCTCATCTTACTGAGATACTACATATGTGAACACCCAAATCCAAGAAGATGCCCCTCTTGGATGAATGAAAATCAGATTAAACATTTGAAATACCATGCTTAATTTTTTTTGTGGTTCAACTTTTATAATATCTATTACTTTTCTTTTGGAAGCTTTTTAAAAAAATATATTTTATTGATTTTTTTACAGAGAGGAAGGGAAAGGGATAGAAAGCTAGAAACATCAATGAGAGAGAAACATCGATCATCTGCCTCCTGCACACCCCCCACCCCCAGGGATGCACCCGCAATCAAGGTACATGCCCTTTACCGGAATCGAACCTGGGACCCTTGAGTCTGCAGGCCGACGCTCTATCCACAGAGCCAAACCGGTCAGGGCTTTTGGAATCCTTTTGAAGAAAGAATTCAATATATAGCTTCTCAAGGGAAAAATACTACATTCAATAGTTTTATTAGAATATTTAATTGCGAATCATATATGATTTAAATATGAATCACAACCATGCCTAAGAAGGCTGTAAGAAATTTACAAATACTGAAGACTTTATTTCAACCCCAATTAATTTCCAACTTCATGGCTTGCCATAAGCCACCAAGGATTATGTTTCCTGAAGTGGAACATGCCTAATTATTTCTGCTATGTCTTTGGTCTCCATTATATTTTACCAAATGAAGTCTATGAAGTTTACACAATTTAAGCATGTTAGAATAATCTAGCCTAAAATAATATTAGTAGAATCTTTTAATGATTTGCATCAGGAAAAATAAAGATATGGCACCGAAATGACATCCAAACTGATATTGGGTAAGCGTTTCAAAAGTACTTCCCTGGTAATATATTTCAGTTCTGAGCTGTTAATAAAATCAAGATTACAGAGTATTCTCTTATATTGTGCAGGATGAGCAAAAACCTAACAGATTTTAAATTACTGTTTCCATTTGACCCAGTGATCCCACTTCTAGGAATATATCCCAGGAAATTAGAAACACCAATTAGAAAGGATGTATGTACCCCTATGTTCATAGCAGCACAATTCACCATAGCTAAGATTTGGAAACAGCCCAAATGCCCATCAGCAGATGAGTGGATTAAAAAACTGTGGTACATCTACACAATGGAATACTATGCTGCTGTAAAAAGGAAGGAATTCTTACCATTTGCAACAGCATGGATGGAACTGGAGAGCATTATGCTAAGTGAAATAAGCCAGTCAGAGAAAGATCACATGATCTCACTCATTTGTGGAATATAATGAACAACATAAACTGATGAACAAAAACAGATCCAGAGACATAGAAGCATCCATCAGACCATCAAACCTCAGAGGGAATTGAGGAGGGTGGGAGTAATGGGGAGAGATCAACCAAAGGACTTTTATGCAAGCATATAGGCCTAACCAATGGACACAGACAACAGGGGGGTGAGGGCATTATTGGAGTGTTGGGGGGTAATGTGGGGATAAGGACACATATGTAATAACTTAATCAATAAAGAAATTTTAAAAAAATACTGTTTCTAACATAGAATATGTGAAAATATTTTTCTATCTTCAGCATGGGTTACTGTTTATTAGGATAACACATATAACATATTAATGGGCCAATTATAGTGGACAAATGTGGATAAGAGAAAAAGAACAGTGTAAAACTATTGCCATACACTCTGACCTTTCCAACGTTCTTAATGTACCTACCTGATATTTTCCTGCGATATGAATCACATTTGCTTTTGTGATTCATTTGGGCTCATGTTAAAAATCAGTCACACACCAGGGAAAAGAAAAGAAGTTTTTGAAAGTCGAAGTCATTTCTTTACATGATTGACGTGGTAACATTTGGGGTTATTATAAGTTTAATAAGCTCTGGCCTCCTTGTCCTTCTTTAAGACACTTTTCACACTAACAGCATTGAGGCAAAAAGGCAGTTTCGTGTTCATTCAAATGTAAATGAAACAGGCGGCATTATTTTTTTGAGTATTACACATATGCTTCAAAATATTCATGTGCAAGAATCAGCTTATTAATAATTGACCAACAACTACCTCTAGGCAGAGACATAACTTCCTTCAAAAAGGTATGCAATTATTTATTCACTTACCAGTTTTTATTATTAACTGGGGATGCTCATTGATTTTGCCTCTAGGTAAATGTGCAGAAAGCAACTCAGCTTTAATCATTCCTCTACCTGGTTGATCCTTTCATGTCACACAGACAAAAGACTGAATAGATAGGCTGACTTTATGCTTTGATTCATAGGTCAAGGCTTACCCTCTTGTGCCTCTGAAAAGCAATTTCAGAACTATGAAGTCATCAGTAGAAATAACTGCCTTCCTATAGTATTTACACTTAAAAATTCTTTTTAGCAGTAAAGATATTCTCAATACTATTATAACAATTTAATTTTGGAATGATAGTTATTTTCTTGGTGCAGGGGATCAGAAGAGGGTGGTACTACTAAATAACAATAATAATAATACAGGGGAACTATTACCAATGTTTATTGAAGATTTGCTATGTGCTAATAGCTGCTTTAAGTTTTTTTCAAGTTTAAATAATTTTGTTTTCATGGCAACTTGATGAAGCACTAGTATCCTCCTCTTACATAATGGAAATGGAAGCGCAGAAAAGCCATACAACTTTCTGAGAATTACTCCACCAATAAGTGGGAAGGCTGGAATTCATACTCGGGTAGCTGCCTCCAAATCTTACAGTAATCAACATCAAGTTCTAATTTCAAATGCCAGTGAGGTGTGCCAGGGCACTCTGCATGGCCAGTAGGAAACCTGGAGCCAGTGCGTGAAACTCAGCCTATTTGCTTTCCATATTGATTATTGGTTCAATCATTGACTTTAATGTCTCCCTTTGGGTCCAGGAGAGAACCATTCTGACATCTTAAATAAAAGGTCATTTATATTAAATTTTGTTTTTCTTCAATTTTCCCTGGTAGAGAAAATTATATTAATTTTATCAAGGAACAGTCAATCAATTATGGCCTTTGTTATTTCCACATACAGTGTAAACTTCATAACTTATCTTAAGAAAAATAATGATACTTTAACCATAAATTCAACAATACTTTTTCCCTAATGCTCATGAACACTCACAAGAATTCCAAAGTATTAAAAAATTGAAAGCATATTTTAATTTTCAAATATATACAGGAAATATTTGAGAGATTTAGTTTCATTGCACATTAACACTAAAACTCCTTCACCTTCAAATTTGGAGGGCTAAGTGTGTTTCTGATTAAGAAACAGGAAATTTAATGATATTTATACATACTATGTTAATTATTCTTTAAATTACAATATACATGTTAGTTTTAGCATGTGAGGGCTGAATAAATTGTTAAACACTATCTTATAACATGTATAAATCATGTATGAAAATCATATTTATGAAAATACACTTAATCATTTTCACCTGTGAAGTTGTGCTAAACACTTTTCTTTTCTTCATGCTTTGTCTTTAAACCTTATAGGAAATTGGATATAATTAAGATAATGAATTAGCATCAACAAAAATACTAGAGCACCAATTAAAGACACTTGAAATATTTCTTGAATCTTCATAAATTCCCATTATGAGTGACATTATCAACCTCACTTAATAGAATAGGAAGACCCCAGAGACATTCAGTAATTGTTTTAAATTTTACATAAATATTACAAAAATATTTTGACATATTTTTATTGTGTTTTTCCCTCTGCAAATTCCTAAATGTTCAATGTTTCTATATATAAAGAGATGATAAAACTATCTTTTTCTTCATGCTCTCCCTCAGAAGAGGAGAAACTTTGTTAATCCACAGACTTAAAGTCTCTAAGGAATCATCAAAATCTTGATAAGCATGGTAAAAAGTAGCCTCCCCGCCCCCCAAGAAAAAATTACGCAAGTGACTGCCTTGAATCCTAGAGTGCACAAAAGATACTTGTAGTAGAATTTTATGAAATATTTGGCCCAATGGAAGGCAGGATCATGGATAAGATGAGAGTCTACTAATCTATCTATCATCTAGCTATCTATCTATCTATCTATCTATCATCTAACTATCTATCAGAGCCAGAGTCTGTAACATCCAAAACAACCAAAGGCTCCACAACCCAGCAATCACTGCTGAGGGGGCTGTGGATCAGGCCCAGAGAGAAGCTGGGAGAGAGAAGCAGGGGCTGATCCATAGCCCCCATGGCAGCTGTTGATCAACACTTGCCTCTCTCTTTCTCTTGGGCCTCCACCTCTATTATCAGGCCCATTGATAGGCCTGGAGACGCTGACTGGCATAGAAACTGACCAATCAGAACCAAATCTGGGTGAAGCGCGAGGAGCCAATGGCTGCCAAGGAGGTGGAGCTTTTGATGCTGACTGGCATAGAAACCGACCAATCAGAACCTAATCTGGTGAACTGCGAAGGCAGAACCTAAGGTGGGAATGAGGAGGGGTTTTAAGTGAAACAGCTGTTTGGTATAAGGTATAGGGTATAAGAAAGAGCTGAGGGTTTTAAAGGCTTTCGCCCCATTTAAGCAATCCTATCCTATATAATCTACCTATACTACTAAAAGGGTAATATGCTAATTAGACTGAATCAACTGGCCATCTTCTGGATGCTTGACTTGCTTCCCGACAAAGCCATGATGGTGGGGGCCGAGGCAGAGGCCACTGGGGGCGAGATCAAGCCAGCAAGGGAGGGCCACTGGGGGCGAGATCAGGCCGGAAGGGGAGGGAAATTGGGGGCGACCAGGCCGGCAGGGAAGGGAAGTTGGGGCAAGTTCAGGCCAGCAGGGGAGGGCAGTTAAGAGTGATCAGGCAGGCAGAGTCAGTTAGGGGTGATCACGCCAGCAGGGGAGGGCAGTTGGGGGCAACCAGGGATCGGGCTCTTTCTGTCTATTTTGTTTCTTAATAAACAACTTAAAATTAATATCCCAAAAAGCAACTTTAAGGTGGCAAACTATGGTCCCTTTACTATTCAAGGATCAAAAGTTAGCTTTGAAAGGAGTAACTAAACTTGATTCTGAGTGTTTAACCTGTCCCAAAAGTCAAGTCTACTTAAAAGAACACAGAGTATCCAGCATTCAAAACCTTAGATTGTAAAATGTATTTGACATTTTTAAATGTCAAATGTTTACTTAAAATATGATGAGCAACATCCTCAGCTATGTTATTTCTCTAGTATATGTCCCTCTCTAGAGTGACATACTGTTAAGTGTTCTCTTCATTTTTCTTGAAATTACTAATAATACTTGCATTCTATCTCTACTCAACTTGAAGCTTCCCTGTTTTCTTTGGGACTTTCTAAAATGTATTGAGTTTTTCCTAAAATGTTCTAGCTATAGATTCTGCTTCTAGGGTAATGGGTTAAATCCCTACTAGATCAAACCTTCCAAAGATAGCTGCTATATTTTTTGAACAAATTACACAAAACCAATTTCCTGAAGGCATTCTTAGAGGTATTGGCATAAAACTACAGTTGAGCCGTAACCGGTTTGGCTCAGTGGATAGAGTGTCAGCCTGTGGACTGAAAGGTCCTGGGTTTGATTCCGGTCAAGGGCGTGTACCTTGGTTGCGGGCACATCTCCAGTAGGGAATGTGCAGGAGGCAGCTGATCGATGTTTCTCTCTCATCGATGTTTCTAACTCTCTATCTCTCTCCCTTCCTCTCTGTAAAAAATCAATAAAATATATTAACAAAACAAAACAAAACAAAAACTACAGTTGAACAAAAACTAGGCAGTTAGCCAAAATGAGCTGGCTAAATTTCTGATAAAAAGTCACCATTATAGAAACACGGGAAAGTGGCTGAGATCCTGAAAATCTGAGCACCAAAGTCATGCAGCCCCATCTGTGTATGAACTCTGACCAAATCTGCCTGTCTCTAAACCATGCCTGTGCGGGACAGGTAACAGCTAAAATTTCAAAACCTAAACTGAGGTTAGGATATCACTCAAAAAGGAGAGGAAGCAGTGTGAGTCTAATCACATTCATTGTCTTTAGACAAAATGATTGACACTTCCAATGAATACAAGAGAATCTACCATGTAACATTCAAAATGTTTTAAATGTTAGGCAAAAGTACTCCACACATTAAGAATCAGGAGTACATAACCTATTTTCAAGAAAAGCCAATCAGTGGGGAGAAAAGTCAAGATGACCTAGATCAGGGGTCCTCAAACTATGGCCCACAGGCCACATGCAAATACAAATATTGTATTTGTTCCCATTTTGTTTGTTTGTTTTTTTACTTCAAAATAAGATATGTGCAGTGTGCATAGGGATTTGTTCATAGTTGTTTTTTTTTTTTTTTTAACTATAGTCCGGCCGTCCAACAGTCTGAGGGACAGTGAACTGGCCCCCTGTTTAAAAAGTTTGAGGACCCCTGACCTAGATGTTGATATTGGCAGAAAAATATTTTAAAGCAGCTATGATAACTACACTCAAAGAGGTAAAGGGAAAAAATAGATGTAAGAAATCTCAGCAGAGAGATAGAAACCATTAAAACATTCAAATGGAACAATCTAGAACTAAAATACCTAATATCTAAAATTTTCTTGTAGATTAATGAAGAACTAAGAAAGCAAATATTGAATTAGAGGTTACTTATACCATATTAAATGAAACTAAATGTAAATTTATTTTAAAATACTTTTTAACAAAAAAAGCAAAATGGATTATGTGTTATAAAAGTTCCTTAACAAGCTAAAAGAATTTTCATTACACATATTTCACTTTTTGAAACAGCTTTGTAATTTGGCAGTAATAAACACTCATTTTTCAATAATATGGTACTTACTAAATGTCAAATAATCTCTTGTTTAGGTATAAGGGAAAAAATGTTTTCATATACCTAGAATTGATTTATACAGTAATATTTATGTGATAATCAGTCAATAGTGATAAATAAAAGAATGAGTGAGTGAATAATAATGTCTGTTACTAACAGGAGTGTAAAATGTAGAAATATGATCTGTGACTTAATTCTATATTCTAGAATATTGGAACAATGAATCACATATTGAACTTGATAAAAATAATATATAAGCATAAAGATCAAAAACAGAACGAAGTTGAATTGATTTTTCTGTCACTCTACTGGGAAATAAGAAAATATGTGAATAAATAATTACTTAAATATGCTACTAAACAAAATGAAAAGGAGATTCCTAGAGGTGTTATCATAAAACTATAGTTTTGAGTATACTAAGAAATACCATTTTTTAAAGTCAAAATAAGATGCTATAAAGTGCCAAATAAATACCTTAAAATTATTTTCTATCTCCAAAACCGGCTTGGCTCAGTGGATAGAGCGTCGGCCTGTGGACTGAAAGGTCCCAGGTTTGATTCCGGTCAAGGGCATGTACCTGGGTTGCGGGCACATCCCCAGTAGGAGATGTGCAGGAGGCAGCTGATCGATGTTTCTCTCTCGTTGATGTTTCTAACTATCTCTCTCCCTTCCTCTCTGTAAAAAATCAATAAAATATATTAAAAACAAACAAACAAACAAAAATTATTTTCTATCTACAGTGTAAGACAAGGTTTTTGGACTTAGATATAGGATAAAATTAAATTAAATCTTAAATTAATGACAATATTTTCGTTTATGAAAATTAATACACAAGTATTAATACACAGTAATCTCTATAGTGATATTGATGCTGGAAATAGGGTTCTTCCACAGAGCCACAAGAAAAGCATTTTGGGGACCCATGAATAGTGGCGAGAGCTCTTGAAGAAATAACAAGCTGTAACCAAGTTCCTCATGTCTCCTCCACAGCCAGATGGCTCAGCTCCTTCTATGAAATCAGTCCGTTCTCTGGGCCACAAGCCACCAGGTGCCTTCTCCAAGTCCGGAGACAGAACCTCATTGCGTCTCATTTCTCTAAATGCATGTCTGCCACCAAGGCTGCACTTGGACCATGACCTGCACTGCGCTTGGTCCTACATGGCTGAGGGCCTGTATGGCTGCTACAAAGAGAGAGCATGAAAACAAATGAGGGAATGAAAGACTACGTGCTACCCAGACAGACTTTTGTTAAGCTTTGATCATACTCTCTCAGGCTTGGGAGAGAGCAGGCTTCCCCTCAGTCTCTTTCCCAATCCTTGGCAGCTTTGTGCTGGGCCCTTCTCCTAAAAGGCCAGATTGGTCTGGCTTCTTGCCCTAGGTTTTCGGGGCTAGATGTTTCTCCTTCATGGTTGCCATCTTGGCTCATACTGCAATGCCTCAAAGTTTTGCCTGCTCATCTGGTTTCTATTGCACATGTGCTCACCGCCCCCAGTGGCATTTTGGATACTATGTGCATTTGTCTAGCAAACGAATTTCTCCAGCTGCATTTATTTGTTTCTCCAGTAAAGCCAGCTAATGGCCTGTGGCCAATTCCTCCTGACCGTCTCAGGGTTTATGTCCCCTTGGCAAGGATGGCGCTGTTTCCTGGGGAGCCTGTGAATGCCCTGGCTCCCTAGTGAATCAGGTTTAATGTCCAACTCCATTTGCTCCCTTCCTTAACTAACGAGCTACCTATGCTGACAGTGACAGTACTGAAAATGATTGAAATTGTTTTAAAGTCACAGGGAAATATATTCAAAATTCAGTAAAATATATGTGTTCATTTCTTTCAACATGGTATACTTCCTGTTAGCCTGGGAGACGTTATTTTCTGAAAAGCTAAATCATTTGCTGCAAATTGCCTAAAACACAAACCCAACTAATTTTTGGCTTTGGTTAGTTAAACTGCAGTAGCTAATGAAATGCTAATCCCAAAGCTTTCATCAGGACCATTTCCCCTGAACTCCCTGATTTGAAAAATTGGCATAGTAATGTGCTCCAATGGGGAAAATTATATAATGAAGATTAAAAAATGGTCATTTTTAACTGTTTCGTTTAGACTACATCTCTTTACATAATATTTTGTTTAAAAAATGTATGAAAATGTTTATTTATTTGCCAAAAAAGTTATTTAGCAACTACTGTGTGCTCTGCATTACTCTGGGGTTAGATGATAAAAACAGTCTTTGGCCCAAAGTGGCACACATTGTAATGATAAAAGGGAACAATAAATAGCAAACAAGCTCTACCTACCTCTCCTTCTATCTACCTATTTAATCTATCATCTATCTATCCTATCACCTGGTGACTCATTATAGAGGAAAACACGTTTAGAAGAAATTATTTATTTGTTGAGTGTTTACCGGCACCTACTTGTGTGCCTTCTTGGACATCATTCCTTTTGCTTTTTTCTTTACACTTTACCTGCTATATATAGGGACCCCTCCAACTTTGGGCTTGGCTGAAATATCCCATCATAAGGTAAAGGTCAGAATTTCTGAGGCCACGAAGGGGTCAGATAACACTCAAAAGCATGCGTGAGACCGCTGTCAATAGGAGGAGAATTGACCAGCTTTTGAAAATGAACCCTCCTCCTTTCTCTCTCCTAAAATTAATTTCTCCCTTGCAGCTTTTCATGAAAAAGCCGTTGCCTTGTGAATGCAGTTCAGAGAGACTTGTTGACTCTCTTAGCTCCCTGCAGTGGCTTAGTAAAGAATCTGATCTCACTGGTTTTCTTTTCTGGCTTCCTTCATTTTTCACTGTTTCTCACTCAGACTCCCCAGGGCTTAGAGCTCCCAAGTAATGTGTCGGCAGTTTAATCATTGCTGCCGGCTCTGCTGTGCAGGAGTTCCTACTCCAAATATGAATGAGGAACAGCACCATCTCGGAACTTGTTTGAAATGCATCATCTCTGACCTCACAACATGCCCACTCAAGTAACATCTGTATTTATACATAACCCCCAGCTACTTGGATGTACATATTTGGGGAACACAACACTAGTTGATCTTCACATTCATATGGAATTGCCAGGAGCTCCAAATAGGTAAAATAATATCAAAAACACAATACACAAAAACAACTACTAGAGCTAATAAATGAATTTGGCAAAGTGATAAGGTACAACATCAACTAAATAATCAGTTTGGTTTCTACACACAAGCAACGAACAATTCAAAAAGGACATTAAGGAAATAATCCAATTTATAATAATAAAAAACTGAGAATACATTTAAACAAGATAATTAAAAATTTGTGCACTATATACTACAATATTCTGCTAATAGAATTAAAGAAAACCCATTTTCTATATTAGAAAGCAGTTCCACAGATTAAATGCAATTCTTATCAAATCCTAACAGCATTTTTTTTTTCAGAAATGGAAAAGTTAATCCTCAAATTCATATGGAATTGTAAGGGGCTCAAAATGGGCAAAAGAATCTTGAAATAAAAAACAAAGTTGGAAAACTCACACTTGTCAAATTTAAAATTAAAGTATTCCAAAGATACAGTACTTTAACATTGTGTTATGGCATAAAAATAGATATATAGGGTGATACAATAAACTTGTAATTCAGAAGTCAAAACACAGATCTGTAGTCAACTGATGTTCAACAACTGTGCCAAAACCATTCAATTGGTGAAAGAAATGTCTCTTTAATAAATGGTGCTGGGACAATTGGATATGGACAACCACACTATGACACACACTGGCGCCAGGCAGCTGAGTCAGGTGCAATGCGATTGGTTTGGGGGTCCTGCCATCGCCCCACAATTGCCAGGCCACCCTCTGTGGGGCGATCGATGGAGGGGTTTGCGATAAATCGCCTCAAAGAGGGAGGCCCAGGCCATCAGCCAGTGATGCTGTGGCAGGTGTGCAGGGTCGGCCAGCGATCACTCTCATAGTGAGGCCCGGGCCAGCCAAGCAATCGCACCCATCTGTCGCCTGCAGAGGGAGGGGACCAGTGCGGGGCAGGCTGGGGTGGGGGGGGAGACAGCACCGCACAAATGGCAAGCAGTGGCACTGGCGGGGTCAGTTCCAGCTGCTGACAACTGGGGGAAGGAAAGCCCCGATAGGCCCTAATTGCCGGCCAAGCCTCGGGACCCTACCCAAGGGGGCCTGGATTGTTAGAGGATGCAAGCCGAGCTGAGGACACCCTCCCCACCACTGGTCTATGAATTTCGTGCACGGGGCCCCTAGTATATATATAAAAAGTTAACTCAAAATGGATTACAAGGACTAAAACTATAAACAAACATAGGGGTATGGCAATTGATTTTTATATAATGACACCATAAGGAAAAAGTACCTAAAAGAAAAATGTAGGTAAATTGGACTTTATTAAAATATAAAGCTTTGTACATTAAAGAGTATTATTAAGAAAGTGAAAAAACACATATTTGTAAATTATAATTCTGGTAAGTGTCTAGCAGCTACAGTATATAAAAATATTAGGATTCAACAAATAGACAAACAGCACAATTTTAAAAATTACAAGAATACTTGCTTAAACCACTCTCCACGGAAATATGCCAATGGCCAGAGATTGACAAATGAACTTATATGCATATAGGCATTACCTATGGACACAGAGAATAGTGTGGTGAAGGCCTGAGGTAAGGCAGGAACCAAGTGAATGGAGGCAATGGGAGAAAAATAGTCATATTAAAGAGAAAGCCATTTTAGCAGATACTTTACTCTTGGATATTAGATAAATGGGAGAAAGAATTTTAATTAAACCCTCCCTAGCCTCATCAGATTAACAGTAGTTAAAGCCGGCTTATTTATTGGGAAGGTCTGTCCTAGCTTTTCTGGATTAATTTCAGTCATTTTCATTAGTGAAATCTTTAATCTGTTCTTCATTACAAATGGAAGGAGAGAGTCTCACATCTATTGGATCTAAGATATAATCTTGGGTTTTAAGCTACTTGGTGAATTATTAATACACATGCATATTAGAAACTGTGAAGACCCAGAGTCCTAGAACAATAATATATCTGTGCTAATTTAACATTTTTATAACATTCTGCATAATATTATCACATCCAGAGGGACAGGCGTGCATATGTGTATGTGTTTGTAAATATGTTTCTGGATGTATTTGCTGGTACTGTGTCTTGTCCCATCTATGAGTTTATACATATCTAATAAATGATATATAAAGGATTACCTTTTCAGAATTAATTAACTTGGGAAAGTATTGGGTATATTTTTGTTATTTTTACCTGTAGTTCAAATATTACTGAGCTCTTTTGTTTTATTTCCTCCCTGAGGAAATTATCTAGTCTAGTGTCTATAAATGTTCATTTTTTTTTTGAATCCTTATTTACAATTCACCATAGACTACACCTTGCATTGGTCCTTGTTATAATAAGTGCTTCTTACGTGGTAAGTTTTCCAAATATTTGTGCAGCCTACTAAAAATAATTATTGCATATGCTTCCGTGGCTGAAGCAGACACATTTTCCCCAGAAGAATTAAGTATAAAAGATTCTGGATTAAAAATGAAATCAAGAATCTTGTATTCAGGTTCTTTCATTGTTTTGTTTTGTTTTGCATGATTTGGGGAAGTCACTTACATTCTCTAAGTTTGTGGTTCATCATTTTCAAATGAATACAAAAGACCTGCTTGGTTTAAGGGAGTGTTGCAGAGTCAATAACCTTGGGGGGTGGGGAGAGGCTTAAAACTTTTAAAAATGATGCCTTATAATAAATATCCGTGTGAGAATTTTCAGAATTTTATTTCATGTGTTTTGAATAGCATGTATTTTAACTGAAAACTTGCCAAGAAAATTATTTCATTTCAGTTTTGAAAAGGTGTTTGGTACATATAAAATGATACCATTAGAAAAAAATGTATATTAGTTATTGTTTGTCAGTTAATTAGGCTGGACTCATATAAAAGGATAGGTGAAAACACAAACATATGGAAGATACTAAAAACGCTACTTAATTTATTTTTTAGCTTATCTGCCTTTTTCATGAAAGTCTAAGAGAGCTTTAAAAATTGAATTCCATTTTCCTTCCTATCCCACTTTACTTTTTTTTTTTTTTTTTAACCAAATATGTTCTTTCCTCTGTTACCCATTCTCTGTTCTCTATGCTATATATGCAATTTGGGGAAAATTAGTTACTCTTTTTATGTTTCACTAGCCTCATGCATGCCAGAGGGATAATAATTTTACTCCATAGGATTTTCTTCAGCAATATATGTCAGTATTATGAAGCAGTTAGAAAAGCACCTGGTAAGAATGAATTCTTAATAATTTTCAGTTAAATATTTGGAAATCAACTATCATATATTGTATTTTTTATGGGTTACCACCTTTATTTTAATTTTATAAAAGGAATACTTTATTTGTCAGAGGTATATGAGAAACTTTCTTCCAGAAATGTACACATGTGTCTTACTTTAACATGTTTTATTCTCTTTCCTTAGGTTTTCATCACATTTTTATGTACCTAACAATGCATGCTACTCATTTGCCATTAATAAATTACTGTGTCCTGAGAAGTACAGATACTAGAATATTCATGGAAGAGATGATTTATCCAAATTCTAATCTCCATTTCCCCTTGTTCTTAATGCAATGTTTTCAACATAGCATGTTCTGAAATCTTTCCTACAAATATAATTTTGAATGAGATTATATGCATATATAAATTAGTGCATTTATTTTTAGTAACAAAAAACAGTACCAGGAATATATTTTGCTCTCAATTTTTTGAAGAGATTTTTCAGAAAGGAATATTACTAATGAGCAATAGTCCACCTCAACATGATTCATTGAAACACATATTTTCCTTTTTTTTTAAATCTTTCTTTATTGGTTAAGGTATTACAAATGTGTCCTCATCTCCCCATTAACCCCCAACCTCTCCCCCCCACACACTCATGCTCTCATCCCCCAGTGTCCCTTGGTTTGGCTTATATACGTGTATACAAGTCCTTTGGTTGATCTTTTCCCCTTACCCCAACTCTCTCCTACTTTCCCGCTGGGGATTGACAGTCCGATCGCTGTTTCTCCGTCTCTGGATCTGTGCCTGTTCATTGCCGGGAGCCGGTCCATCCTTGCTGTTTCAAGGAACCTGGCATATATGGCATACTGTTCTTAATATGTTTGCTCACCTTCTTGGCACTATGTGTTTTAACCAAGGTCACCTCTCCAAGAAAGGTTGTTTCCCCATGTAGAGATTTTCCCCTGAAGTTAGGGAGGGAATAAAACCTCTTAACTGCCAGGCGGGT
>NW_006287829.1:2658779-2661302 GCF_000327345.1 Myotis davidii | reverse complement strand
ACCCCCAGCCTTCCTGCTGTAATTTGACAGTCTGTTTGATGCTTCTCTGCCTCTGTATCTATCTTTTTGTTCATCAGGTTATAATGTTCTTTATTATCCATAAATAAGTGAGATCATGTGGTATTATTCTTTCTCTGACTGGCTTATTTCACTTAGCATAATGCTCTCTAGTTCCATCCATGCTGTTGCAAATGGCAAGAATTCCTTCTTTTTTACCGCAGCATAGTATTCCATTATGTAGATGTACCACAGTTTTTTAATCCACTCATCTGTTGATGGGCACTTAGGCTGTTTCCAAATCTTAGCTATGGTGAATTGTGCTGCTATGAACATAGGGGTGCATATATTTCCTTTTAATGAGGAGCCCATAAGGAAAAGCAAACTTAGCTCAAATTTCCAAACAAATATTTATTATGTAATCTACTGAGGACTTCAAAGTCAAGATTATATGCTGCTTAATTTTGATGGATTTTTACTTTTTCTTATTTGTATATCTTAAGTCCTTTTAACATGATATAACAGGAATTTAACATTAAGCTATTTATGAGTTAATATTTTTTCTTTCTTACTTTAATTTTACTTTCTAATAATATCATTGATTCCTTTTCTTATATATTAGCATGATCAAATTCAGTTACGGTATTAACAAACTTTAATTGGCCTTCTCACTTTCACTGACTACCATAAGAATTTAGTTTGTAATCTGATAGGCCAGGAACATAGTCACTCAGTTTATAATTACTGGGCAAATTATTGTGCAAGACTGAAGCCACTGAATTCTCAATAATTTCACATCATGAACTATAAGAGACCATACCATTGTAATCATTCCAGAGAAAGTTCACTTTTTTCTTTCCCACAACACCTTCCAATGAAACCCTCAGGTAGAACCAAGAATGAGGATTCCACTGAGAAACTTTATACCTGAATCAATCCCAATGGTGGTGGAACAGGCTGATCACCCCTGGGACAAGCTTAAAGATAAACATCCTTGTATCCCTGATTGTTCCAACTCCTTCTAAATGAGCAAATCAACCAGCAAAATGAGTCTTATCTCAAATGGAGCAAGATGTAGAGGAAAAGGCACGGATGTTTTGCAAGTCTCCTTACTTTTCCAAACAATGTTAATCTGGGGATAATAAGGCAGCCTGTTTGCAGCCACATTTCCAGGTTCAACTTCATCATATTTAATCAATCACCATATCTAGCTTTTTGTTGTTATTGTTTTGTGTTATTTTTAATCAAACAGGATAGATGAGGCAACCAAGATTCACAAATATTCCTGTTGTTTCTAATAAATATAAACCAAGTCAGTGATATTTCCATCGGTTTTGCACCTGCACAGCAAATTCATTATTCAAGATTATTGGCGAGCTCATGTTATGCTGTACACGTGCATCTGAAACTCATCTCTAAATTGTCTTCCACGTTTAAATTAGCTAAACCACATGTTGCTTTTTCTCTACTTACAATTGATTTTATATGCTTTTTCTCGTTATATTTTCATCATCAGGATGTGAGGAATGCTCTCATAACTTAAATTATCAGGAGTTGTTTCTTGATGCAATGTTTGTTGGAACCTTTATATCTCTTCAAACCTTAACTGTGTTCTAGGGTTACCGCTCTCCTATAGTTGTAAGAATGTAATGTTCTACTTCCCTCTCCATAGTGTTTTCTTTCCTCATTTCTCCTCATAGTGTGTTTGACCTGTAGATATATCCTGAATTTACCAACACAGCCCATTTTTTGCTACTAAAATTCTTCTGGCAATAAAATATATGTCTTTTTATGTTCTTTACTGCCTGCAGTGGATTAAATTGCGGTTCTCCCAAAGGATATGTCAAAGAAACTTGTGAATGTGACTTTATGTATAAAAATGGTCTCTGCAGAAGTAACTAAATTAAGGTACTTGAAATAAGATCATTCTGGATTTAGGGTAGGCCCTAAATCCAATAATAGGTGTCCTTATCAGGGAAAGATAGAGGGAAATCTGAGACCCAGAGACACAGGGGAGAAGGACATGTGAAAATGGAAGGAGAGATTATACTTATTGCTACCACAAGCCAAGGAATAAATGGAGCTGTGAGAAGTTGGACAGGCAAGGAAGGATTCCCTTCCAGAGCTGTTGGAGGGCAGTGTGGCCCTGGCAACACTCTGATTTTGAATTTCGGATCTCCTTCAGGACTGTAGGGAATACATTTCTGTTGTTTTAAGCCACCAAATCTGTGGTAATGTTACAGTAGCCTTAGGATACTACTATACTGTCACTTGATGGACAGATTCTTTGAATGACTGTGATTGGCTATATATGTTAAAGACAATAAGGAAAATGGTGTCTAAAATTAACACCATGATTCTTGGCAAAGAGCTATTTCTGAAATGATGTTTGTATATTAATATTGACTAATGTAACAGTAAAATTGCATGCAATGCATGTATTTAAATGTTTATTGAATATTTAAATGTTTATTGAACATTTAAAATTATATACATTCAAAAAAGAGAAAGGAAATTAGAAGAGAA
>NW_006287829.1:2648151-2655030 GCF_000327345.1 Myotis davidii | reverse complement strand
TAATTTCCTTTTATTGACAGACTAGGAGCCCAGCGCACCATTTGAAATCATGCGGCACCGCCCAGCGTTGACACCCAAACCTCTCTCCACACAGAGCTCCAGTACGCTTGGCCCAGCCCCCAAACCCCCTGGCCTTGTCTGGCCTCTTCAAGCCCCGCCCTCAGTCACCTAGGTCTGGTCCGACCTTCTCTGGGCGCCTCCCACTTCCAACCCATCTCCGAAGCAACGCCCCAGCTAATATGCTAATGACCTGGTCGTTACCATTATGGCATATTGCCAATTAGCATATTAGCTTTATATTAGTATAGATAATATCCCATTTGTAAAAAAATATGTACATTTTGTTTATCCATTCACCTGCTAATGAGCATTTGGTTATTTCTACTTGTTGGCCATTGTGAATAATACTGCTAGGAACATTTATGTATATAAGTTTTTGTGTGGTGATATTATTTCATTTCTCTTGGGTTTGTACCTACAAGTGAAATCACTGGGTCATGTAGCAATTTATGTTTAACTTTTGGAAGAACTACCAAACTATTTTCAAAAGAGGCTGCACAATTTTGTGTTTTCATTAGCAATCTATGAGGGTTTCAGTTTCTCTAAAACCTCCCCAAACTTGTCATTATTTGCTTTTTGATAATAGCTCTCCTACTGTGTATGAAGTGGTACCCTTCTGTGGTTTGAATTTGTATTTCCCTGATGATTAATGATGTTGGGTATCTTTTCATTTGTTTATTTGTATTCCTTATTTAGATAAATGTTTATTCATATCTATGTTCATTTTTAAATTGGGTTATTTATTTGATTTTTGGGTTTTAAGAGTTTTTTTTATATATTACCACCTTTTCTCTTTTTTTCACATTTTTAGCTTGTGTGTTTTATTTTTATTTATTCATTTTTAATCTTTATTGTTGAAAGTATTACATAGGTCTTCTTTTCCCCCCATTAACCTCTTCTAGCCTGTCCCCAGACCCTCACCATCACATTGTCTGTGTCCAAGGGTCATGCATATATGTATACAAGATCATTGGTTGATCTCTTCCCACCTACCCTCCCCTCCTTCCCTCTAAGATTCAATATTCTGTTCATGCTTCTGTGTCTTATTTTTTTTCCCATCAGTTTATTTGGTTCATTAGATTCCACATATGAGTGAGATCATGTGATACTTATCTTTCTCTGACTGGCTTACTTTGCTTAGTGTAACAGAACAGTTCTTAGATGTACAAAATAATTGAGACGAAGACAGACTGATTTCTCATACATCCCAGGCCCCACAGATCCATAGCCTCCCCCAATATCAATACCCTCATCAGAGTGGAGCATTTGTTACCATTGGTGGACCTACATTGCTACATCATAATCACCCAAAGTCCATAGTTTACATTAGTGTTGACTCACCTGTTTCTGTGGGTTTGGACAAATGTATAATGACATGTATCCATCATTATAGTATTATATAGAGTACAAAATGATATATTCAAAAGTTGCTGGTTTTGTAGATTTGGGAGTCATTAAATGAGAGAACTCACAGTTGATGGCTTTTATTTTCTCAGTGACATAAAATAGGTCATCAGATAATAGAGTGAAAGAAAGAATAGTTGCTTTAATGATAGAGAAAAATATACCTATATTTATTTCAGAAATTGAAAAAAGTCAACTAACTACAGGATCATGGTAGAATTTTCATTCATAAATGAATGTCCAGATGTGATTAGATTTACAGGCCTTTAGATGGAGAGTTTCCTGTAGTGTATGGATGGGGCCAATTAAATCATGTGAGCTTTTAAAAACAAAGTATCTTTCCAACTGTAGTTAGAGAAAGAGATGTAACTACACTGGTAGAAGACGTATCAGAAAGATGTGGCACAAGAATTGCTGACGTTAAAGTGGGAGGAGATCATAAGTCATGGGATGAGGCATTCTCTAGTAACCCCTTATAGCTAGAAAGAAAATGGAGATCTTGGTTTCAGAAACACAAGGAACTAAATTCTGCCAGTAGCCCAAATGAGCAAGAATGGATTCTCCCCTAGAATCTCCTTGATTTTTCAGCCCAGTAAAATCTATGTCAGTATTCTGACCTACAGAACTATAAGGAAATAAATTTCAGTTTTTAAATCACGAAATTTATGGCAATTTTCTAATACCAGTAATAGAGAACTAATACATAATTCTTTGTGCAACTCTCTCCATGGATTGCCTTCACCACCATTATAGCATTTTATACAACATTGCTTGTGATAAATAACTTATTGTACAACAAAGAAAGTACAATGATTGAAACATGTCTATGGAATTAACTAATTTTACTTCCAGTCTCAAAATCCAAAATCCGATGGATTAACACAGATGTTAAATGGCTTACTTAAAAATATCAGTTATGAAACCAGTTGGAAGATAAGACCTTAAAAAATTGAGTTCTATCTTACAAGTACATTACATAATCATACATACATAGGATGTTCAAGGACTATCTCATCTGTAGACAAATAAACAAGTATGGAAATCAAAGAATAAAATTAGAAGTGGTTTCTCTATCAACGATTAAACTACTACAGTGGTTTCTTTATTAAAGAGAAGTGATTCCTCTACCTACTATCCCCAGGCAGATTTTTTTTTACACTTCCTGTCCTGGTAAATTTGTATTCTTTGGTTTAGACCCCTTAATTCCCAATGAAAGGAATACTAGCATTACAGATCTAAGAACAATTTTGTTGAATTTTAAAATGAGACTGCCTGGTGATGGTCAGAGGGAAGGGGAAGCGCTGGGTGGAGGGGGGACACAGGGGTGGGAAAGGGGACATCTGTAATAGTGCCAACAATAAAAAGAAATAAGAAAAATAAAATAAAATGAGACTGTCAACTGGCCATTTTGAGCTCCTCATGTTACTAAACCAAAACACATACATAAAGCACTATTCCACTGGCTGGAGTGATTAACCACAATTACCAGAGGTTATTGAGTCTTTTGTTAAAAAACAAAGACAAAGAGGACATTGTCTGGAACCCAGGGAATTCTGTGGACTTTCTCTTAATGCTTCTGTGCTAATAATTATAATTGATAGAAAATTACAACATCCCAAATTCAGGAGTGTAAAGGACTCAAACTCTTTATAAATGAAGGTTTGCGTTGAGGCCAACTGAGGGCAAGGGAAACATGGAATAGATAGTAGAAAAAGTCAGACACAAAGACTGCAATAGTTTATTTTCTCATTGCTTGTTATGTGTACAGTTTACATTCAATATTATTTTGTATTACATTCAAGTGCATGTGTACGTATTTGTAAACTAACTGTTCTCTTCTTTTTCTTCCCTATCTATAATAATAAAAGTGTAATATGTTAATTAGATGGATGACGTTCCAGAGGAAGCCCAGGGAAGCCTGGGTCCCAGATGCCAGAGGGAAGCTGGTGCCAGCAGCAGGGGGGGAGGAAGGCCTACTCTTGCAGGAATTTCATGCATCAGCCTATAGGTATTTTATAAACAAGTTATTGGAGGTTAACTTTAAAATATTCAATGGGACCGTGATTGGATTTGAAAAGTAATTGATATAGTCAGAGATAGATTCAGTGATTATTGAGACTATGTGTCCACATTTTTGGAAAAGTGTGAGGGCTCTTTCACCTCTATGAATGATAGTAGAATCTATATATACTGGAGGCCCGATGCAGAAAAATTGTGCAAGAGTAGGCCTTCCTTCCCCTGGCTCTCAGCACAGGCTTCCCTCTGGAACCCAAGACCTGGGCTTCACTCTGGTCCCAGCTTCGTCCAGAAGGTCATTCAGTCTAATTAGTACATCCCCCTTTCATCATCTACACTAATAAAAGGGTGATATGCTAATTATACCTGGTCAACTGGACACCTTCCGGTCGTCCTGCCTTCCTTCCAGACAAAGCCAGGAAGGCGGGGGTCGAGGCAGATGCAGTTAGGGACAATCAGGCCAGCAGGGGAGAGCAGTTAGGGGCAATCAGGCTGGCAGAGGGTAGCAGATAGGGGTGATATGGCCAGCAGGGGAGGTCAGTAAGGAACGATCAGGCTGGCAGGGGAGGGCAGTAAGGGGCAATCAGACAGACAGGCAGGCAGGTGAGCAGTTAGGAGCCAGCAGTCCCAGATTATGAGAGGGATGTCCAACTTCTGGGATAGGCCTCCTGGAGGGATCCCAGATTGGAGAGGGTGCAGGCTGGGCCGAGGGACCCTCCCATTCATGAATTTTGTGCACTGGGCCTCTAGTTATAAATAAAAGGCTAATATGCAAAGTGTCCCTTCGGGAGTTCAACTGGGAGACTGGGAGTTCAATAGCTCACTATGATATGCACTGACCACCAGGGGGCAGCACAGAATGAAGGAAGGCCACAGCCGGGAACCAGCAGCCAAGGAAGCAAGGCCCAGCTGGCAGATGGAGAAAGGCCTACCTATGCATGAATTTCCTGCACCGGGCCTCTAGTATTAAATAAACTTGAGTGGTTTAGAGGGTGAATATGGTAGTTTAGTAGCCAAAGGAGTGATCTGTGCCAATTTTCATTTCCGCGCAGCTGCAAAACCACTTTTTTTCCTACTTATGCAATGATGGCCTTTGCCAAGAGAGGCCACTGAAAGGATGCTACAGAGCCAGAGCCAATGAGTGGGCTGGTACCCTTAACTCTTATGGTGCTCCTGTCAGCAAAACGAAGTGCAGGAGGCCACGTGGTGCTGGCCTTAGCCAGAGCAGAGTGAAAAGTCTGCACCCCACTAGACTCCTCCAGTGAGTTTCTCTGCCCTGAGCAGGACACACCACACCCTCTGTGAAGTGTATTGATCACTGGTTATCTATTCCTGGGTCAGCATTGCCTTCTAAAATGAGGCCTGATATTTTAGATTGTTTCAATTCTAAACTCCTTTCATATTTATTTGTCCTTATTCCATGAAGCACTAGGTGCTATGCTTATTTGCTATTTATTTATTCCTAAGAGTCTTCTATTATCTCATTAATAGCCTCCTTTTATGGTTAATAATTTTTACATGAAATTTTAAATGTTAGAATTAATAGCACACTTTTGTCTCCTGACTGGACACTGACTGATACACATGTGGATTGGCTAAAAAAGAAAACATGGGAAAGATAACCTAGAAGGATTTTATAATCATAATTAATAAATTTAAATGATCTAATTAGATAATATGTAATAATTAAAATTATCTAAAAATTAAAAATCATTTAAAATTACCTAAAGTCTAATAATCATTGCAATAATAATTAATACTTTAAAATTCTGTAATTAAACCTGATAATGTATAAACTTACAGTAAAACTTATATAAAATATCAGGCATGAAATTATCACACATTCTGCCATTTCCTGATAAAAATTAAGAATTTGGTGAAGGCACCAAGTATTTTGCAAATAAACCAGTCTACACTAATAAAAGACAAACATGCATATTGACCGTACCTTCGCTACACCTTAAGCTATGCCCACCAGCAATCAGAGCGACTACATGCAAATTAACCCAACGAAGATGGTGGCCGGCAGCCACGGAGCTGGAGCAAGTAGGAGGCTTGGTTGCCCCAGTGATGGAGGAAGCCAAGCTTCCCGCCTGCCAAGGCCAGCTCTGAGCTCCACTCAAAGCAACAAAGTTTCAATTATAGAAGGTAAATAAATCCCAGATACCTGCTTTCAGCCGGCCATGTCCTGGTGATGGAGGAAGCAAAGCTTCACTCTTGCTTGCCCTGGCTAGCTCTGAGCTCCTCTCAAGGCTACAAAGTTTCAATTATAGAAGGTAAATAAATCCCAGAATAAAAAGAAAAAAAGGGAGAGGCTAGGAGCTTCTGTTGCTGGTGGGCTTGGCCAGCATGAAAACAGCCCTCAGTTGCTCACCCAGACTGGCCAGGCACCCCAGTGAGGACCTCACACCCTAAAGGGGGTGTGGCCAGCCTGCAAACAGCCATAAGCCCCTCACCCAGGCTGGACAAACCTCCATGGGGTGAGGGTCCCCACTGGGGGGGGGGGCTTGACCAGCCCCTCACCCAGGCTGGCCAGTCACCCAAGAGGGACCCCCACCCTGATCCGGGACCCCCTTCAGGGCAAACCCGCCGGCCCCACCCATGCACCAGGCCTCTATCCTATATAATAAAAGGGTAATATGAAAATTGACCCTAACAGCAGAACAACTGGGAATCACTGGTCACTATGACACACACTGACCACCAGGGGGCAGATGCTCAATGCAAGAGCTTCCCCCTGGTGGTCAGTACGCTCCCACAGGGGGAGCTGTGCTCAGCCACAAGCCAGGCTATCGCTGCCAGGACAACGGTGGTGGTGGGAGCCTCTCCCGCCTCCTCAGCAGTGCTAAGGATGTCCGACTGCAGCTTAGGCCTGCTCCCCGCTGGCAAGTGGACATCCCCTGAGGGCTTCCTGGCTGCCAGAGGTATGTCTGATTGCCAGTTTAGGCCCAACCCAGGGACTTGGCCTAAGCCAGCAGGGGGCCATCCCCCGAGGGGTCCCAGACTGCGAGAGGGCACAAGCCAGGCTGAGGGACCCTCCCTCGAGTGCACAAATTTTTGTGCACCGGGCTTCTAGTTTTCTATAATTTACAAAACATGTGATAATATTAAATTACCTTTCCTTTGCTTTTGTTTTGTTTTTAAATTTCCAATATCTCCAGATATCCTTTGATTAAAATGAGTGTGTGCCATTTACCTTGTCAATCAAAATGCATCATATGTAAAAATCAGAAGATATAAAATGATAAAGGTTTGTCAGTGATGACACATCATTGAAAGTTCACAGAGCAATATGAATATCCTTGTCAGTATCAGGACAAAGTTACTTTTAGTTACAATTTTCATTATCTTTTATTAGTATATTTATTTTATAAGTTTTGTTATCTTATTAGGGCATAT
>NW_006287829.1:2647482-2648092 GCF_000327345.1 Myotis davidii | reverse complement strand
ATATATATATGACAAGGGCTTGAAAATTTTCCCTTTGTAGATAAAATAAGACTTTGAGATACCACACAAAAATCTGAGTCAATAATATGACAGTACAAACTATAAAATATCAATCCAAACAAAGGGGAATCTTTGAGGATTTGCAGCATTTTAGTGGACAGTTGAACCATCTGTTAACACAGAAATACTTTTCTTTCTCTAAAGGAGACTTTGGTTTAATTAGGAATAAAAGAGAGCTCAGTAATCAACACAAATGTGTTCAGGTAAAAACAAGTTATGACAGGGGTTAGTTGAAAGGGATCTAAAGGATTACGCTGACAGATTGAGGAAAGAATATAAAATGTCAAAAAGAAGAATGAATAGAATGCTCTGGGATACATTTTCATGGTTGATCAGATGCATGTGTTAAAATGTCTTTCACAAGAATTCTATATACACCCATGCCGGGAGCCGGTCCATCCTTGCTGTTTCAAGGGACCTGGCATATATGGCATATTGTTCTTAATATGTTTGGTCACCTTCTTGGCACTATGTGTTTTAACCAAGGTCACCTCTCTGAGAAAGGTTGTTTCTCCAGGTAGGGAGGGAATAAAACCTCTTACCTGTCAGG
>NW_006287829.1:2646704-2647462 GCF_000327345.1 Myotis davidii | reverse complement strand
GCTGGAGATCCTGACCAGAACCTGGCTGGAGATCCTTGCTAGGCTTCTGATCAACTGAATGCTGTCTCCGTGTCATTCCTTCTTCGCCGACTCCGTCCACACCTTTTGGGACCCTGGACCTGCTGGGGCTGGGCCCCACCACCCCCAAATCATGAAAAAGCAGAAATGATGATAGGCATGGTTCAAATGTAGATACTGCATGCATTTATTCAAAACACATCTGCTTTCTAAACTTCATATTATAGGGAAAAACAATAACAGAAAAACACAATGATAAAAGGACAGTAGAATATTCATGTTTTACACAAAAAATGAACCTTCCAAGTTTATGATTTCACTTTTTAATGAGCTACCCATATACCCCTTCAATCTGGTACACTTCTACCACCCACATGACCAAACTAAAATTTCCTTAACTTGTGTCTCTTGGGTAAATAACACATAACTTGCTTTCAGAAATTACTTCATCTTGGGTTGTGATATTCTAAAATTACAGTTTAGTTGATTTAAAGTCTTTATTTTTGCCTTTCTTCCCCTGAAAACTATCTCATATCTCATAATCCTAATATATGTGTACATTAATTCTGTGGTGTTATAACTGTACTCATTATTTCTTGATATCCCTAATTTCAGAAATATTAATTATTCAACATGTTTTTATATTACCAATAATTAGCAATACCATATGTTTAATTTTTTTATCTACCATAAAACCAAATATGCTACATCATTTCTTCTTCTTCTCCTCCTCCTTCTCC
>NW_006287829.1:2641194-2646669 GCF_000327345.1 Myotis davidii | reverse complement strand
TCTGTAGCTGAGACATAAAAGAATGCAAATCTTTGTCCTAGTGGACAAATTTTATGTAGAATATAGCTTAGTGCACGCTCCATTTCTTCCATAACATGATGATCCACAGCTTCACAAATTCCAGCCCTAGAACACGTAGTCAACTCCGATTTACCAACTTCATATTAATATCATAACCCATACAGTCCCAATAATGTCCAAATTTATTAGCATCAACCATATAATTTTTAACAGGGGAAAAATCAAAGTTTAATACATGTGCATGAGGAATTCACATAGGCATGATGGTTCCAGGAAAAAGCCAAAGACAGTGAGGCAACTTTGGGTACATAGACATTTTTGGATAAAGGAGAAAGAGGAAGGAGGGTGAGGGATTATATTTCAGAAAATTAGAATGGGCAATTTATAGATCATTGAGGAAGATCAGAACACACATGGTGGAAAATCCTTGCTAGGTGACTCAGAAACAAGGGGGCCTATAGGGTATCCAGCTAACAGGCACCTGCCTGAAGCCCTCGTATTTACCATACTTAGTTCAAATCCCCAAAGCAAAGCCATATAGATCAATTGGCTTTGAGTGCAAACGTCCAAATTTCTTATATATAATATATTTCATACCTACTTTCTCCAATTTTGTATTCTATGGTGACTGCACTCCAAGTCAACATAGAGAAAGTTCTAGCAACCAAAATGTAACCCCTTTGAGTAGGAGTTGCATTATGGTTTATTTGGGGCCATTCATAATAACCCCATAATCCATAGATGAGTTCATTGAACCCCACGTAAATAATGGATAAATGCAAAAATGTTTTCAAAATTATCTTCTTCTTCTTCTTCTTCTTCTTCTTTCTTCTATTATGCAAATTATTATGTGACAAAAATTCTTAGCTTCTCACAATGTCCTACTCTTCCTGGGCATGGAGTAAGTCTATATTTCCCAGGCTCCCTTACCCTATTACAGTCAATGGGTTCAAAGTAAAAGTCACATCCACCACTGATCAGAATCAATCATATAATCTTCCCATATGTGCTCTGTCATCCTTTGTTTACACTTATCACAGACTGCAATGGAGATAAATTCTAGGGCAACTTTGGAAGCCAGGTATTAAAACCATCAGTCATCTAAGGTCCTGAATGTCTGCATAGATAGTAGCCCTAGCTCCTCCCATCTCACCTTTTAAGAATACACATGCTCTGGAGCCTTCCCCCTTCCCCAAGAAGTAGCATTATTCTAACAATCTTTACTTATTACTAAACAACACACACTCACATTCAACTTCTATATTTTTATATAACTTGTCTTCCATAAAATATTGGCATGAATTCCAACTTACATGGATCTCAGTTTGATCTGAATGCATCTTATATTCATGTACATATTATCAAACCTCAGTTTTCTCTTCAGACCTTGCTAATTTGATACCATTTCATATGTCTGTCCTCAGGCTAATCCTTAGTCATTCTTTTCTTTTTTAAAAAAACAAGTTTGTTTGGAGAAACATTGCCTTCCGGAAATAGCAGGATGTCCCAGGCACACCCTCTTCCCTGCCCCAAAATCCGGGAATTGCTACTCCCCAGGAGGCCCTGGGCTCCTTTAATGAGGAATAGTATAAAGACCTGAATTATGGGCACAGGAGGAAGTAGGCAAAGAGAAGGTCTCTTGCTTATATCATTTCAGATGCAACTGGTTAAACACCTGACATTCAGAGAACATGTTACCATAAGGCAAATTTTAAATATGAATAGGTTTGATTCATATTTATTCACATCAAACAGGACTATCTCAAGACCATTTATGAGGAAGTATCAGTGCTCCAAGGACAGAGAGAATTCAATTGTTGACAATTTTTTCACCAATCTCACTTTCATTGGAAAACATTCCTTTTATGTACAGATTTTTGTTTAAAGAAAAACAAGCACATGGATTTAGGAATAATTTGATTTGAGTAACACTTCAAAATTATAGACAACTCTTACGTCACAATATAAGTATTGAGATGTAGAAAATCAAATAACAATTTAAGCAGTCTAGGCTTGAACTCAGATCACCAGACTCCATGTACCGTCCTGCTCCAACCTGTGTCATTTCTCATATTGTCCAACTCATGTTAGAAAGATGTTCCTCATTTGTATTTATAGACGTACATCTGATCTTCAGTGATACAGTTTTACTCTTGTGATTTCTCCAAGGGGCTTGCCCTTTTTTATGTCCCTGTGGCTGAGACTGCTCTATTTTCACCAGCAACCCAATTATCTTCTTCTTGAGCTTTAATTATATGTCCAGCTTTTCTCGCAGCCAGGTGTGAGCATGTACTGTATTCTGCCCATGGGTATGAGGACATTGCTGTGCTTGTGTGGCCACAGTTGTTCAGAAGCTGCTGTCACTCCTCCACACATCCATTTTCATTCCATGGGCTGGGTGCTGATAACAACAAAGCTCTAAAGGGTAATAGCCACTCAAGATGAAAGAACCCATTGTCCTTGCATCACCACAAAGAGGAGAATCAATTGTGAACAAGCATTACAATTAAGACGCGTCATTTGAATGACATCATAGTTGAGATTATGCAACTTTGAATGTATTTGCTACCATGTTCCTGCATGTATGCAAAGAATTTCCCACTTCCATGCTACAAATGTTATGAATCTAAGATTGTCCTTTTTTACTTGCTTTATATCACTTTTTTTCTTTGAAGATCTCTCCTTTTATTCTTCCCTTATCTTTTAAGCTTCCAGCCTCACTTCTCTTTCATCGGACATACCACATGTCATTACATACAACGTACTATTTTCATCTTTATTTTCAATAACAATAAAAATATTGATTAAATTTAACAATTATAAAAGCACCATTCCAATTAACTATAGTACATGCAAGAAGCAACCCGGAATGCAACTGTTTCCTAATGTTTTATTATTATGGACATAGTGTCAACTCTGTAGCTGAGACATAAAAGAATGCAAATCTTTGTCCTAGTGGACAAATTTTATGTAGAATATAGCTTAGTGCACGCTCCATTTCTTCCATAACATGATGATCCACAGCTTCACAAATTCCAGCCCTAGAACACGTAGTCAACTCCGATTTACCAACTCTTTTAAGCTTCCAGCCTCACTTCTCTTTCATCAGACATACCACATGTCATTACACACAACGTACTGTTTTCATCTTTATTTTCAATAACAATAAAAATAATGATTAAATTTAACAATTATAAAAGCACCATTCCAGTTAGCTATAGTACATGCAAGAAGCAATCCGGAATGCAACTGTTTCCTAATGTTTTATATAATATTATGGCCATACTGTCAACTTTGTAGCTGAGACATAAAAGAATGCAAATCTTTGTCCTAGTGGACAAATTTTATGTAGAATATAGCTTAGTGCACGCTCCATTTCTTCCATAACATGATGATCCACAGCTTCACAAATTCCAGCTCTAGAACACGTAGTCAACTCTGATTTACCAACTTCATATTAATATCACAACCCATACAGTCCCAATAATGTCCAAATTTATTAGCATCAGCCATATAATTTTTAACAGGAGAAAATCAAAGTTTAATACATGTGCATGGGGAATTCACATAGGCATGATGGTTCCAGGAATAAGCCAAAGACAGTGAGGCAGCATTAGGTACATAGACATTTTTGGAGAAGTTTAATACATGTGCATGAGGAATTCACATAGGCATGATGGTTCCAGGAAAAAGCCAAAGACAGTGAGGCAACTTTGGGTACATAGACATTTTTGGATAAAGGAGAAAGAGGAAGGAGGGTGAGGGATTATATTTCAGAAAATTAGAATGGGCAATTTATAGATCATTGAGGAAGATCAGAACACACATGGTGGAAAATCCTTGCTAGGTGACTCAGAAACAAGGGGGCCTATAGGGTATCCAGCTAACAGGCACCTGCCTGAAGCCCTCGTATTTACCATACTTAGTTCAAATCCCCAACTGTGCTACTAAACTATTAAAATTTGCCAAAAAATATGCACAGTATTAGCTTCATTTTTTTTGGTCTCAATGTGCCACCTCTTGTGATTTTATTTTGAATCATAATTTACTAGGGCTTTCATAGTAGAAAATTAATTTGGAGGACTGTGTTGTTATAGTAAAATATTAGATGTAAACACTTTTTTTTCCAAGTTAGATCTTCAGCACTTGTGAATTTAAACCCCCATACTAATAATTGCTATGCCTCATTCATAAGATGCATGTAGCATTACTTTATCTTTTCTATGGCATAAGCAC
This sequence comes from Myotis davidii, assembly GCF_000327345.1. NCBI lineage: Eukaryota > Metazoa > Chordata > Mammalia > Chiroptera > Vespertilionidae > Myotis > Myotis davidii. The sequence goes on along the minus strand of NW_006287829.1, from coordinate 2,642,412 downwards.
AGGAAAATGTTCATTTGAATAAGTATTTTAATTGACAGATAATTTATTGGATGTTGCTTGTTTTCCAGCAATTTTATGTGAAGAGCCAACTCCCTCCCCACAACATTTTCTACTTTCCATTCTCTTCCTGTCCTTGAATTCCTCTGATATATACTCGTTTTTAAGCAGACTCATCTCTCTTTGAAGCCAGTATTCCTTCCCCCTTAGTAACTTACCACCCAGCATGTTTAACTAACACTTCCCAAACCTCATCTTTTCTCTTCAGATCTTATAGTAACAGCCAGTATCCTGGACACTGGATTCCACTTTCCAAGGCATGTCATCACCTGAGGAAGACTGAAAAATGCCTCTCTTACTTTACACATATATAATAGCAGTCATGTACCATACCACCTGCCCCCACTCACATGCAAAACAGGCTTGTACTTATCCTTAGCTCTCAAAATCAGCATTTTCAGGCCTGCCCATTCCTGACTTCTTAACCAGAGCATATCTTTCCTCTTTTTGATCATAATGTAGTGAAATGTGGATGAACATGTACAGGAAAGGCATATTCACTAGATTTTACTGGCTACTGGAATTCTTCCGTTCCTATATTTGTGATGTATTACTGGGAATGATGGAGGTGGGGACACAGAAAAGCCCCTCAAGGCATCTGACAAGAATACTTTGCTAGCTTGAATTTATAATTATACTAGAGGCCCAGTGCACGAACTTTGTGCATGGGGGTGGGGGGGTTGGTGGCGGTCTCTCAGCCTGACCTGCACCCTCTCCAATCTTGGAGCCCTTGGGGGATGTCCAACCGCCAGTTTAGGCCTGATCCCGGATGAAGCCTAAACTGGCAGTTGGACATCCATCTCAAAATCCAGGACCTCTGGCTCCTAACCGCGCACCTGTCTGCCTGCCCTAACCACTCTGATGCCTGCCTGATACCCCTAACTGCCCTCCCCTGCTAACCTGGTCACCGCTATTAACTTATTTTTTTTAATCTTATCCCCTTCACACACAATTGTATTTGACTTCCTTATTGGCTTCTCCCTTTCACACAATTTTTCTCTCTCCTTTATGTAACACTTTTTCCTACTGACTCATCATTTATAAACTCTTCTTTCCTCCTTATTTCCTACTTCTGTTCCATCATCTTTCTTCCCATCTTTCTCCTACCCTCACTTCCTCCCTTCCCACATTTCTTCTTTCCTTTATCTTCACTCTTTTAAC
>NW_006287829.1:2640299-2640893 GCF_000327345.1 Myotis davidii | reverse complement strand
AATCTTTTCTTTCCTCATTTCCTACTTCTGTTCCATCATCCTTCTTCCCATCTATCTCCTACCCTCCCTCCCCACATTCCTTCTTTCTTTTATCTTTACCCCTGTCCTCCCTCCCCTTTTCCTTCCTTCCCACCTTAATTTTTTTTCTTTACTTCCTCCCTCGGACCTGCTTTGCTCCCTCCCCCATTTCTTGCTTTTTAAGTTCTACTGGCTCCCCTTTAAAACTTTTCTTCCTTCCCTCTTTCTCTGTCATCTTACTCTTCCCATACATTCTTCTCTACTTACTTCCACTGTTTTATTATCTATCTACCTCCCTAATTATTCACTATCATTTATCTTTTTTTCTTTTCTGACTCCTACTTTTATAATTTGTCCCCAGTACCCAACTATACTTGATTTTCATTATAGCTCCTACAGTTCACTCACATATCCTCTTTCCTTCTTTAACTCTGCTCTCTACTGACTCCTTTATAAAGTTCTTCCCTTCTTCTTCCTTTCCTAAAGCTTCCATTGTGGGGAGGGGGCGTTAACACCCAGCCCAGGGCTCAGCCCCGGCTAGGTGTTTGCTGCTGCCCCTTCCCGGGTCTCCCTACC
>NW_006287829.1:2640022-2640275 GCF_000327345.1 Myotis davidii | reverse complement strand
CACCACCCCCTCCCACATGCAGCCCCACGTTTGTTGACCAGAGAGACAGAGTTTGTGTCAAATTAGAGATAACACCTAAGTCTCAGTTGAGTTTCAGCTCCAGGCCCAGAAAATCAGCAAGCCAGGTAGGGTGACACCAGGTGATATCAGAACCAGCCTTGAAGACTAGTGAACCTCTGCTCTGGCACTGACCACTCAGTAGAGACCATAGTCCTGAAAGGACACGCATGGAAAGCTAATGAATTCCATTGAG
>NW_006287829.1:2632883-2639921 GCF_000327345.1 Myotis davidii | reverse complement strand
GGTGGCCAAGGCCTGCATGGCCTGGGCACTGCTGCCATGAAGCAGGAGCACCTCCAACCAGAAGGCCTTGGAAGGTCCACCCCTCTGACCCAGGATCCGCCAAAGGCATGCGCCTGGGGTCACTGCCCTCCTCGCATGTCTGGGTGGGGCTCCCCACTCCGTGCCACTTGCATTCCACCCCTCACCAGCTGCACCTGCTCCAGCTTCTCAGTTGAGTTTCAGCTCCAGGCCCAGAAAATCAGCAAGCCAGGTAGGGTGACACCAGGTGATATCAGAACCAGCCTTGAAGACTAGTGAACCTCTGCTCTGGCACTGACCACTCAGTAGAGACCATAGTCCTGAAAGGACACGCATGGAAAGCTAATGAATATTCCATTGAGAGCCTCCCCAGGACATCCCTTCAGATAAAGACAGACAAACAAACAAACAAACAAAAAACCAAAAAAACACATTAGGGCCAGCTCTTTCTCTCTCTCCAGAGCACTCCCATATCTTTTCACCTCTCCTTCCCTCTGGAGTGTTCTCTCTACCTTTCTTTCTCTTAAACTCCAAGAGCTCTTCTTTTGCCTCCATAACTTGTTTCCTGAGCCCATGCAGCCCAGGGGGCTCACTCCTCCCACAGCTCACTTCTTCTATTCCTGTGACTTACTAAATAAACGTTTGCTTGTATTTGAGTCTTGGCTCTGAATTCTTTCTTAGCCAGAACTCAAGCACAGAAGTTGCTGAACCAAGGTTCGGTCCGACCCCACCAAGGTTCAATCCCCAGTAACATTCTGGTCCTATTTCACTGATAGCAGTTGCAGTTTTTCCTAACTCCTTAAGGCAAGAATGTTATTTTAACCACACATTGCTCAACATACATATGCCTGTGTGCATTCAAATAAGGATCCTTGCTTTTGTCAATTTTGGGATATGCTCACATTATTTTTTTTTAAATATTTTCAGTTACAAATAATTATTCTTGAAATTCTATTAACTATAATAACTGAAAGCTTCCAGGACCTGCATGCATATAATGTTTAATTCTCACACACTTCTGAAAGGTAGGTGTAATGCATGTTTTTTAGTAAAGGAAACTGAGTGTCTAAGAGTTGAAATATTTAACACAGGAGAAGCTATGGCTGACGATTGGCAGAAACACGTTTGCAATTCCAAGGACATTTTTCTGATTCCAAAAGTCATTTCCCTCATATTTTAACTCTCATTTATAAAAAGAAAAAAAAAAACTTTTAATCACATTTAATTCTATGTATTATTTGTCCCCTTGTTATGAATCTACCCTATGTATTATTAAAAGCTAAATATCAGTTAGTATTTTTAAGTCAACACATGCTAATGTACTTTGAAATGTTTAGACAAGAGTTACTCTGAAACTTAACACTTTATCCCTGTATAATTTTTTTTCTCCGAGTACAAGGTTATTCTGACACTTACTATCCATTTTACTGGAAAAGAATATAAAGAGGCAATTTGCATGTTCTCTGATTTACTTGAGAGTCAGAAGTTCCCTAAAGTTTGTCATTTAGAAAGTCGTTGTACCTATTTGAAATGACATTTTTTCCTCCATAATCCTTTCTGTTATACACTTCCTGGCAACTCATTAAGGGTGAATTACCTTCTCATTACACATTTCAAGGGATAAAGTGAAGTTCTATAATATGGGGTATACAGGGGAGTAGATTCAGGAAAAGACAATCAATTTGTGCTCTAAAGAGGGTCTTTCTTGCTTCTGCTAAAAAAAGTTACTTACTTTTTTCACCTAATTTAATTGAGAATTTAAATTTGAATTAGGTACCTTATTTTACATCCGTGACTACAAATAATGTAACATTCCATAAAGATATTTAAGAATAAAGAAAGTATAAAAGGGCATTTATGAAATTCCTAATGATTTAAATTTTACTTTAGTTTGAACTTATAATTTGGGAATGAATAACTAGTGCTAATTCAGTGAGGCAAGAACATGAGTTGATCAGTGAGTTACCATAATTATCCCCAACTTCTCTGTGAGTCATTATCAACAAACTAGAGGCCCAGTACACAAATTTGTGCATGGGTGGGGTCCAGCCAGCCTTACCCCAGTCAGGGCAGATCGGGGCTGGGCCTGTTGGGAGGAGGAGATGGCGGGAGGTTGGCCTGCTTTCCCACCCAGATCAGGCCAAGTGGCTGCAGGCAGGGGCCGCAGGCAATTGGCTGACAGGCTTTGGCCCTCATTGGGGTTGGGGAGGCGGTGGGGACAGAGGAGGAGATGGCAGGAGGTTGGCCGGCCTGCCCACCCAGATCAGGCCAAGTGGCTGCTGGCAGGGGCTGCAGGCAATTGGCTGACAGGCTTCAGTCCTGATTGGGGTTGGTGAGGCGGTGGGGACGGCCATGGGGAGGGGCTGTGGGTGGTGGACCAGCCAGCCCCAACCCCAAATGAGGTGGGTGGAGGGTGCCAATCAGGGGCCAGCAATCTGGGGGAAGGGAAGGGCCATAGGTAGTTGGCTGGCCAGCCCTGCCCCTAATCAGGGTGGGGGGACCAATCTGGGGTGGGGCTGGCCAGGAGGAGGGGCTGTAGGAGGTTGGTTGGCCAGCCCTGCCCCCTATTGAGGTGGGGTGGCGATCCGGTGTGGGGCTGGCCAGGGGGAGGGGCTCCGATCAGGGTGATGGGGGCCCATTGGGGGCATGGCCGGCCCAGGGGGAGGAGGTGCAGGAGGTTGGCCAGCCAGCCCCACCTCCTATTTGGGTTGCAGGGTGCGATCAAGGGCAGGCTGGCCCGAGGAGGGGCTGCAGGCCTATCTTGGTGGGGCAGGCTGTTTGTGTATGGCTGGCCAGCTGGTGGGAGGTAAGGGAGGGGGTGTTTGTCCAGCAGGCCCAGCTCTTGATCGGAGTGGAAGAGTTTGATAAGGGGCAGGCCAGCAGGGGAGAGGGGCTGTGAGGTTGTCCACTGGCCCCAACCCCCGACCTGCTGATTCACTGGCTACAGTGAGCTTATAGTGACCGATTATTAGGTCATTGTAGCCCGTATGGTAGCTACCTTTATATATATATATCCTCTATAGTTTAACCAGCTATAATGTGCAACATCCAGCTAATGCCATTTTGTTCAAGGACATTTCATTATAATGTCGATGAGGGAAAAAAAGAAGAAAAAGATTCCTGCCCTGACCTGTTTGGCTCGGTGGATAGAGCGTCCGCCTGCGGACTGAAGGGTTCCAGGTTCAATTCCGGTCAAGGGCATGTACCTGGGTTGTGGGCACATCCCCGGTGCAGGGTGTACAGGAGGCAGCTGATCAATGTTCCTCTCTCATCGATGTTTCTAACTCTCTATCCTTCTCCCTTCCTCTCTGTAAAAAATCAATAAAATATATTTAAAAAAAGAAAGAGTCCCATCAGGGGTCACTGTCAGTGTGGGCTCTGTATGGTCTCCCATGTCTACATGGGTTTTCTGCATAGACTCCGGTGTCTGCCCACTTCCCAAAGATGTGCATGTGATGTGAATTGGCGGATTCACATTGCCCCAGGCTGACTGAGAAGGGAGGTTGGTGTGAACAGCATTGCCTTAAAAGCGCCTTGTGTCCAGGGTGGGTCCTGCCTTGCACTCTGAGCTGCCAGAATGGGCTCTCGCCACCCAGGGCTCTGAACTGGAGTAAGCAGTTTGGAAAAGAGTTCTCATACTTTTTAAAAAATCTTTTCTTAAATGTATATATAGCTCAGATTTATTTCAATGGTTAATGTGAAAAGTGTTTTGGGTCTTTGTTTAGAAGTTTGGTAATGTTTTTATGTTCAAAAATATGCATTAGAATGAATTTAGTATTTATTTTAGCAATTAGGCTATGATAAAATTGGTTTCACTAAATTTCATTTCACTGAAAGTAGCAGTTTCTAAGAACTTATCAATGACTTTACCTGAGGACTTACTGTACTCAACCACTGTGATATTTCATCACTAGAAGGTTACAATTGCAAACAGTAGCAATTCATATTGAATGTCAAAGCCAAAAAATATATAATTCTTTAATACTATTAAATCACAAAAATATCCATCAGCCCTATCCAGTTTTGCTCAGTGAATATAGCATCAGTCTGCAGACACAAGGGTCCCAGGTTCGATTCCCGTCAAGGGCATGTACCTTGGTTGCGGGCACATCCCCAGTAGGGAGTGTGCAGGAGGCAGCTAATCAATGTTTCTCTCTCATAAATGTTTCTAACTCTCTATCCCTCTCCCTTCCTCTCTGTAAAAAAAAAAAAAAAAAAAAAGCTCAATAAAATATATTTAAAAAAAGAAAATATCCATCAAGAGATTATATTTTCATTTAACTTTAAAGAGAAATATTTCTTATAGTGTTGGAAGACAGAACATAACAGAAAATATAATACCAATCTAATAATATCTTCATCATTCCCATCACTTATTAAATAAACTAATCCCTATTAAGTTACAGGCAGAGTTTTTTATAGGTGATTGAAATGAGTAAATGCATTTTAAGGAAAAGAACTGATGAGAGTAAGGAAAGGACTGGCTTGTGGAAATAATAGAACTAGGAAAGTAAATGGCATTTTTAAACTAATACAAATGGTGACAACAGTAAAGAGACAGTTAGGGGTAAGACAACAGAATTAAAATAAGAATATTTGGGAATAGTAATATTAGATAGAGACTGCAAAGTGGCAGAAAAGTTAAAGAATTAGAAGACTGGTGATGCTCAAGACAAAAAACTTTTAAGACAAAAATTAAATTGGTCACATATTTAAAAGAACTCATGTCAGATGTGAAATATGTATACATTTGGCAGTAAGATCTAATTGGCAATATTTTAAAACAAAATAATATGATGAAGGGAAGCCATATTTCAGAGGGATAATGAGTAAAAGGGAAGTGAAAGAAAGAAATTATAGATAGTAAAAATATTGCTATTTCAAAAAGTCCTGTATTGAAGACAAAGAGAGAAAAGACATAGAAGCTACCACAAACTAAAGAAAAATCAAGAGTAGGTGTTTTTTGTTAGGTGAAAAGAGTTTCTTTTTAAACTGTAAGGAATGAATCAAGGGATGGTGAGTAGTTAGGATTTGAGGGAGATAAGAGAAAGGGCATATGTGATGGAAAAGTTTCTGAAGAAGGTGAGAGGGAATAGAGTCAAGAACACAAGTGAGTGAAAAATATTTGATCCTTGAGGTGGAGAGTGACAATTGTGATAGGAAAACGCTCAACATATATGTGGATAGTCAATACTAAGCTCTGAAAAGCAGATGAATCTGATCATATTTATACTTTAATTTATCGTTTAAAGATAAAAGTCTGTCTTATTAACGTTATTTGAATAAATATCGGAAAAGCTGAATTCTATGCCTTCTTCTTAATACCTTATCTATTATTTCATCTTCCAAGAAATTTTTTGTTAATTTTTTTTCTGAAGAATGGTTATCTTTATAAAGATACATACATCAAATTTCTCATTATATTTTATTTTTGCATTTAATATGTTGGATTCATATTTCACATTTTAAAAAGATAGCTATTGTCCTTAAATCACCTAAGATATTTCAAAATGCCTTTCTACAAATGGAAGACAGGGAAATAAAGCAATCCCTCAAGAATTTTATATACCTCTATGGCATGGATCAAATTCCTATCCAAATGGATTAGGAAATACTCTTCTAAGTAGTGGAGTTTATATTAAATATAAAAATTTACGGTTTAAAGAAAATAAAATTGGCACTTTATTTTCAACTGAAACCTCACAGCAGATAATGGAATAGAGAGTTTGGTTTCATAGGTTTCCATAGCTGATAGCAGTGGTTGAGTTCCAGAACCAGACTTGGATTCCTAGTTATACTTCCAAGTCATTGCTATAAAGCAAACTGTGCTCATAGCTTCTATTGAACATTATAATGTCATTGAACAGAAAAGATTTACATGAAGAAAAATTGTTTTTAAAATGTTAATATATACACTTCACTGTACACAATGATATTTTAAAATTATTAAGGAGATATAGAAAATTATGACCTGGGTTTTTGGATTGGTAGAAAAACCCTTCCAAGAGTGTCCCAAATTGAACTGAGATTATTAAAGATTGGGATTTGATTTGGTGGAAATTAGTAGGTTGAAAAAGAGGAGTAAGATTTGAGAGAGAGAGATATAATAAGTATAGAAGCAGGAAGGATGAAAGGTAACCTAATATGTGTATGTGCATTTGCTCTAGTCACAGATGATATTTGAGGGTGACACTTAGCTATGCAAAATGTTGACTGATAGAATCTATAACATTATACCTTCCATTGTGCTTCCCATTTTAAAAGCCTTGACCTGCCTTTGTCTGTTTCTCTAAGGCCACCTCTAACGAGATCCCTCGAACTAAAGACCAAGTACTTCCAATAAAGAAGGGCTCGCAAGAATACTTCCCATGGAGAACCAGGCAGCTTCAAGATTAGTCCTGCAACAACTTCCTTTTATAAAAAGGAGAAATGTGAGAGAGTTCACTGGTAATTTTTTTCTAGGCATAATGTCTCCCCCCCACCCCCGCCAAGCTGGTCCATTCTGCAACTAATCTTTGTGGAATAAAACAAAGTATATGTAAAGAAGTAAGATACTAAGAAATATGGTTAAATGGAAGACAATTTTGCTATTAGAACTATCAGTTTCACAAAACTCACTTATACTGACTGACTGAAGCTGTTGAATTTTGTCATTTAAGCCTGAGACACTAAGGTAAGGTGGACATTTTCTGCTACATATTTATAATTAGTATTGCAAATATTCATTAGAAAAATTGGTAAGAGTGGACAGTATGGATGTTTACATATCTATCTATGTACCTATGTATGTATGTATATATCTATGTATCTGTCTGTCATCTGTCCAGCTCTCTCTCTCTCTCTCTATCTCTCTCTCTCTCTCTCTCTCTCCCTCTCTTTCTCTTTATCCATTGGGAATGAAAATGAAAAAAAGAATATAGAGTGAATAAAGTTAATGACACTCCCTCTCCTCTTTTCTTTCCCACTCTTAGATTTTGGTAACTCATTAAATTGGGTTACAAGTACTTTTTTTGGAAGAAT
>NW_006287829.1:2626901-2627910 GCF_000327345.1 Myotis davidii | reverse complement strand
CTCCCTCTCTTTCTCTTTATCCATTGGGAATGAAAATGAAAAAAAGAATATAGAGTGAATAAAGTTAATGACACTCCCTCTCTTCCTCTTTTCTTTCCCACTTTTAGATTTTGGTAACTCATTAAATTGGGTTACAAGTACTTTTTTTGGAAGAATAATCATAGCTTTCATTGAGTTTTCAAAAATATAATTTCAATAAGGCTAAAAATTGCTGTTTCAGTGTTATTGAAGGCATAAAAATCAATTATTTTTATGTCATTTTGTTTTTGATGACCCAGTAAAAATGATGATTAGAAAATATGGTGTGTATTTCCATCAGGGCAGATAAATAAATCCAGGAAAATTATTTTTAAATTTAAAATGAATTATTCCTCTAAATTAAAACACCTGTCAAAATAAAAAGCATGTTTGTTTCTTAGCCAAAACTGAATGTGGAGTGGGGACTGGGAAGCGAAATTTATATTTTTATTATATACAGGAGGTCTGCAAGCTGTTCAGGTGTAATTCAGGTAAGTCAAGTGTCCCTCCTCATTAGAGTTTCATTTAAGATGCATATAGTCTCAATGTGGTACTTTGCTTTCTGAATAATTATAAATTGGTCACTATTTATGGTCTGGTTCTAAACTCCTATTAGATGTTATCTTTGTAACTGTTCTGAGCTGAAACATAAAGAACAGCATTATCCAGCGATTTATAGACATGCAGCTGCCCTGGGTACACTATTCAGAGTTGGTTTAAAAAGAGATAATCTTCATTAGGCTGGTTCCTACTACAAGGTCTTCCTCTATTCTCAAGTCCGATGGACTCTCTCCTTAGAAAGCAACGCTTTTTAACCTTGACGATCTCATCCCCAGAACTGAAGATCAATCAGTGCCAATAAAAGAGGATTCACGGGAATGCTTCCTCATAGAGAGCCAGACACCTTCAAGAGTAGTACTTCAAACAAGTAATTTACTTTCATAAACACTATAAATAAAACAGAAATAGGAAGTTCACAGGCTTAGTGCAT
>NW_006287829.1:2626497-2626783 GCF_000327345.1 Myotis davidii | reverse complement strand
ATTTAAGATGCATATAGTCTCAATGTGGTACTTCGCTGTCTGAATAATTATAAATTGGTCACTATTTATGATACTCTCAAGTCTGATGAACTCTCTCCTTAGAAAGCAATGCTTTTTAACCTTGACGATATCATCCCCAGAACTGAAGATCAATCAGTGCCAATAAAAGAGGATTCACGGGAATGCTTCCTCATAGAGAGCCAGACAGCTTCAAGAGTAGTACTTCAAACAAGTAATTTACTTTCATAAACACTATAAATAAAACAGAAATAGGAAGTTCACAGGC
>NW_006287829.1:2620338-2626376 GCF_000327345.1 Myotis davidii | reverse complement strand
TATATACAGGAGGTCTGCAAGCTGTTCAGGTGTAATTCAGGTAAGTCAAGTGTCCCTCCTCATTAGAGTTTCATTTAAGATGCATATAGTCTCAATGTGGTACTTTGCTTTCTGAATAATTATAAATTGGTCACTATTTATGGGACATCTACTTCTGAAAATATTAGAATACTAATGATTTCTTAATACATGTCACAATTCTCCTTTTTTTTGGAGAGCATCTCTCAGGATTTACATTAATGTGATAAAGCTGTTGGAAATGCTGATTTTCATCATACTATTTGAGAATTCATGCAGCATAAATGGAGATAAATACAAGAAAAGTCAGCTCACTTACCCCCTCTTGGACATATTGCTGATAGCAGAACTCTGGCTAGAATTAGGATCCACCTTGACTATACTTCTCATAATACTTTGCCTCTAGGGAATGATTTCAGCTCCCAATGATGCTCTCTAGAGTGGGAGATATAACTAAAATTTCCAATCATTACTAAATTCCCCCACAGGAAATGGTCATTGATTTTTATCACCTCTTTTTAATTCCAGAGTCTGTGTTATATAAAACTGTAATGCCTAATTATGCTGTTATGCAAGTACAGCCACATGATGTTAAACATTTAAATCCAAACTGAAAAATTTAGTAAAATAAATAGCTTATTTCCTAAAGCATGTATTTTTATACCAAGCAATAAAAATTCTGATAAATGAACCGAGCTTTGCAGTATTACTCTGACTAATCAGGATCTTTGTCAATACAGAGACATGTTTTAAAATTGTATTAAATTTCCATTTACTTACTTCTTTCATTCAGCACAAATTACTTAAATATCTGCTACATGTTAGATGACATAGCCAGTCCACAGATAGCTTTCATAGTTTTGAGTCCAATTGACCAGCAGCCCAACATAAAACCAACATTTAAAATGCGTCCTCTAAATGCATATATTAATACCAAATTGTTCCTCAAATGCATCTAATAACCCTTGTTAACCTCTAGTAAGTGTTCCTTTCTATATGAACTTCCATTGAAAGTTTTATGCCAAAACTTCAATATGCATTTAAGTGAGAACAAACAGATACCTATTTAGACTGAAAACAAACTTGTATCACATGAAAAAAAAAAAAAAGCTTTGCCTAAATGAATGTACTTGCACGTTGCATTAGCCTAGAAGAGACCATCTTTCACACACCAGCATTGATGGAGAAGAGCTTCGTGAACTTAAAGAAAAACGGTGGTGGAGATGGCCCACAGAGCAAAACTCAGTTTTGAACGCTAGTTCATTCAAACTGACTTTAACAAACTTCCTTGTGAAAGATTTAGATTAGTTCTTTGTGATCTAACATATGGTTACATTTTTTGTCATAATTTGATAAGCCCTTAATTACTTCTGCAGAAACATTAACTGAAAATATCACCACACCTGGATAGTTACTCTTTTTTAACAAGAAAATTGCTTGTGGCATTTAAACCTTTCAGTTCACAACATCAAATTTATATTGACATATCTATAATTTTATGATGAATCTACACACAGACTACAATTTCACCATGCTTAATAAATCATTTTTGCTTGTTTAGAAATGATAGGTAGTTATGTTTTACAAAGAAACCAATGCCAGGTGCTAAAAACAGGTGTGATACAGTGTTTTAAATGCAACCTAAGATAAGTAGATGCCAAATGTCCATTCTCAATAAGACTTTTTAAAAGTGTAAATGCCTTCATTTTGTCTAAAAATATCAATTCCAAAAATTGTGCTGCTATGGACCCTTAATTAAGGCACCCTTAATATTTTATATGTCCCTGAAATATTATCAAATCTATAATTCTTCATATTTTTATAAATATGATATACTATATTCATATTAATCTATTATATTTCAACATAATATGATGTAAGATGTATACACTGTATTATGTGTGTTCAAAATAAATTTTATTTTTATAGAAATGTAGTTGCATATTTAAACTCTATCAATAAGATTAAAAGCAAAATCAAACTGACTCCTGCTTTAACTGGTCAATTTAAATCTGGTCAGTATAAGTAGGCAATCTCTCCAAAAAAGAATTCACCTAGATAATTCCACATTTTAGAACTTTCAAGTTAGTGAAGATACAGACTCTTACAAATACTCAACATTTTAAAGCTGCTTTAAAACTGCTTATGTTTTTTTTTAAATTATTATATCCTTTGTAATCATGTTGTGATAATAGCCATGATAACTTCAGATCCTTTAGAACTAAGTACACAATGGGAGTGATGAAAGTTAATATGCAGTAAACAAGCAGTGATAGAGTTAATGTTTCACTTGAAATCTGCTAAAAATACCACTTATTTCATCTTGGAAGTTCAATACGATAAAATGAATTAAACAAAAGGACAAATTACCTGTAAGATTTTCTTTCATTTTTATAAATCATAGCAGCACATATTATCTCATGAATCTATTTTAATGTGAAACAATTTTATTTTTTTAAATTTACAATATGTATTTAACCTTTTGCCTACTGTATGTCATATATAAGAATTGCCCTGTAAAAATCTAACAGCTTTTTTAACAATATTGTTAATGAGATTGACCTCAGATGCCCTGAAGTTCAATCTTTGGATTCTTTATTCATCAATGTCTATTCAGTTTAGCCAGGAGAGGAGTACATGCTGAAGTGTAAAGGAAACCTCTTGTCAACAAGATTTATATATGTATGTATATGACATTTATGAAATGAAACCCTACATCTAAAATATAAGCTTCTGTTTTTTAAGGGAAGGCATTAATATTCAGGAAAGGTAACTATTTTCTCTAAAATAAGATCATAGACAAATATTTAGGTTTATATTTAAGGATTTTTAACTGGTCAATTCTTGAGATTCTACAATTGTTGAGAAAATTGTTCACATGAAAAAGTCTAAACAGGCTTATTTTCCAAAACGATATGAGTAACAACAAAACCAAATAATGTTATATTTTGCCTGTCCAAGTAAAGTGCCATTCTAAGAGTTGACCACACAATAGTAGGTACATTCTCACTGTGGTTCTTAATGCCAAGCAACCTGCCTAGCTTTAGTTTCTTGTGGAAAGATCGAGTGACTTTATAAATAATCATTCCAGAGAATTATCTCTTTGTGTGAATACTTTTTTGAATAATTTGTAGAGTTAAAGAAATGTAACGTACTAGCCATAGGTTTTATGTAGAAATGAAATAAAAGAATCTGCTAAGGTTTTTTAGTCTTTGATCTTATTCAAGGCTTACCTATCTTAGGACATATACTCATAAAATCTCTGGTGACAGACATATTTTTCAACATTAGTTCTGCACAAATTGAGAAGATTAATTGTATTTATTTATTTAAATTAAATCACTGTAATGAAATTAAATTTATTGAGCAGCTATTATGTACAGACTTCTAGGATTCAAAGAGCAGGATGTGACCTTCTTAGCTGCTAAAATGTCCTGAGTTACACTAATTCAGTAATGTGTTCCTGACATCACTTCAGTGTCTCAAGCATGATTTCCTCCCAAGTAGGGTAGTTTCAGTTGATTTTGACATAAAATAAAAGATTGTTTCCATTAATGTTGTCAGATTCACTAGCTGTTATTAGTGATTATTTGAACATTTGCCAAGTTCTAAGTGTACCTTTGGGGTAGCAGAAAGAGAACATGCTTGCAAAGAAGTTGGAGAAATTTTGGTAAAACAAAAGTCAGGAGGTTTGTTTACTGTAAGTCATGCATATAACCATAACTAGAACTAAACTATTATATATACAATTACAGAAATGTAATCATAGTTAAAACTATAAATATCTATACCTATAGGTAGATGTGTGTGTGTGCATGCTTATATTTCCTAAGGGAGGATGGAGTATGAATAATCTAATGAACAAAATGAATTAATCAAGAAAATAAGTCCCAGCCCTAACCAGTTTGGCTCAGTGGATAGAGCGTCGGCCTGTGGACTGAAAGGTCCCAGGTTCGATTCTGGTCAAGGGCATGTACCTGGGTTGCGGGCACATCCCCAGTAGGAGGTGTGCAGGAGGCAGCTGATCGATGTTTCTCTCTCATTAATGTTGCTAACTTTCTATCCCTCTCCCTTCCTCTCTGTAAAAAATCAATAAAATATATTTAAAAAGAAATAAGTCCCAGGCCTGGAGGCATGGAAGAGACTGACATATCTCAGGGCAGTGGGGGTGGGTAAACCAAAGAACTTATGTACTTACAGGCATAGCCCATGCTCATAGACAACAGTGTGGTGAACACCTGGGGTGAGGTGGGGATAGGGGCAAGGCAGAGGGGAGTAGGGGGGGCATGGGGCCATCTGTAATACTGTCAGCAATAAAGAGATATATTTAAGAGAAAGGAGACTATGTTGGGAAGTGCTGAATTGGGTAAAGGTCTTGAGAAATAGCATGGACTGAAGAGCTCTTCTGCTTCTTAGTTCATGAAGGCTGGGCCTGGGTTTTGGAGGCATTTCACCTTGGTCACCAGAAGCAACTTAAAATGGAGTGTTGCTGCTGCCAAAAGTAATTTTCTATGAGAGCAAAAATTAACTATCATTTATGGTGTAATAACTACTGTTATCATCTCCAAAATATTGTATCTTCATTGCTTAAATGTCAGTGTCATTGAGAAAATATTCAATTTATCTCTAACATCTGATTTATACATTTATATGATTGTGCCTAATTTACATATTCTTTTACCCTCAATGGAGAATCCTCTACAGTTACAATACTAGGAAATTCTCAGTATTTAGCCTTATTATCCTTTTATTTCTTATGTTGCAAAATATGTGTTTTGTCCCTGCATTAATGCTTATGATAATATTCTGCTACTAAATGCATAGGAAGTATTTAACCAAGGATATAATTTATTTTGCTGTTTTGCATAGCAGTTTCATATTTGGATATCTTATGCCTGTACAAGCAAAGTGAAACAAACCACTAAGCAATTATCTGATTTGTTCATTCATTCAAAACGGAAAGGGAGGCTACATAATTCTTATAAAATAAATTTGGCATCTTCAATTAGATAACAGGATGGGTTTGATTATCCAATGAGATTGTTGATTTTGTTAGACGTAGCACTTGTCCCAAAATTTATTCTTTCTTATTTTCCATAATTAGATATTTCTTGTTCTCTCTAATAATTTAATACTTTTTAATCTCTATGACCTTTTATATAACTAAATAAATTTTCCTGTCCCTACATATTATAGTCAGATAAATATTAGATTCAATAATAATATTTTACCAGAACAAATTGTAGTTTTTAATGAATTGATAAGCAAAAATATAAAGAAATGTTATTTTAATTTCCATGAAAGTTTTTGAAAAATGAACATAAGTCACCATTGAATGTATGTTTTTAGATTCACCACTTTGACTAGAAGTTGCTCTATTTTATGTATGTGTATGATACATATATGCCCATAGACACATCTATATACACAAAATTGTGCACCAGTGGGGTCCCTCAGCCTGGACTGCAGGGATCAGGCTGAAACCAGCTCTTTGACATCCTCCAAGGGGTCCCAGATTGTGAGAAGCACAGGCAAGGCCCAGGGACCCCACTGGTGTACGATTGGGGCCAGGGAGGGACTGTGGGAGAGCTCCAGGGCGTGTCTGGCCCATCTCACCCTGTCCCAATCAGCCAGACCCCAGCAGCAGGCTAACCTACTAGTTGGAGTCTGCCCCCTGGTGGTCATGTCAACTGGTCGAACAGTTGAACTGTCGGACACTTAGCATATTAGGCTTTTATTATATAGGATAATCTTAAAGAAAAATGATAGGTTTATTAAATAAATTCTAAATTCACTGATAATTATATGCCTTTCGATATTAGGATGAAGGGCAACATTTGCAATTATTTTCATTGTGTTTCTACTTTTTTATAA
The DNA here is from genome assembly GCF_000327345.1 of Myotis davidii. Lineage (NCBI taxonomy): Eukaryota > Metazoa > Chordata > Mammalia > Chiroptera > Vespertilionidae > Myotis > Myotis davidii. The sequence goes on along the minus strand of NW_006287829.1, from coordinate 2,620,484 downwards.
CCACAGTTCTATAATTTTATACTAACCTATTATAAAATCAGTAATCCTCTTTTTGTTTACCTTGTGGATCCACTAAAAGACTGTTGTAAAAGTAGCATTGATGCCGAAACCGGTTTGGCTCAGTGGATAGAACGTCGGCCTGGGGG
>NW_006287829.1:2609116-2620263 GCF_000327345.1 Myotis davidii | reverse complement strand
GTTTGCGGGCACATCCCCGGTAGGAAGTGTGCAGGAGGCAGCTGGTCGATGTTTCTCTCTCATCGATGTTTCTGGCTCTCTATCCCTCTCCCTTCCTCTCTGTAAAAAATCAATAAAAATATGTATATATATATAAAAAGTAGCATTGATTCATAAAAAGGGTTCAGTTTAAGCTCTTCTTCTTTAAGCGCTCCTCCACCTCCAGCCCCCATCCTGCTCCACTTTGCAAAGCTTCCTTCTTCAATATCAAGGTATTTCATAGTTATTTTTTATTTGTTTGTTCTTAAGGGAATTATAAAGAACTTTTTGATGTCTTAAAGACAAATTTAAATTGAGGAAAAGGTCAAGCACAATTAAAAACAAAGATGAAATGCTACAAAGCTAAAGGGAAAAGTATTTACATTTGCTTGGTACCAATATTCTTTTCAGTGAAACCAACATTACTGGGGGAAAATACAGGTAAATAAAGAAAATCTGCTTGAAGAAGCCAACATGAATTGAGAATGAGTAAGCATGTCAAGTGAGTTATAGGGTACAACCTGACCCCGACGTCACTGCATTCTCAACAGGGCAGTCCAAATCTTTTTTTTTTGTTCTTCTAAAAAGCTGCTTTCTGTGAATGTCCAATTATGGCCAGACAATAATAACTTCCTCACCATACTGATGAAAATGGAAATCTCATTTATTTTGGTATATGCTCTTGAACACAAAGTATATTATATTTAGTATTCAGAGTAATTGAAGTATCATATTAAATATAGATTCTTATTTTATCTTTAGAAATTCATTTGCCTATATTCTTTCCATCTTCCTTTTCTCCACTTTCTATTATTTAGTTAGCCATTACTTTTATTGATATGGTCCCTAAAACAAATATCTAAAATTCTCATTCATATATTTTTCATCTCCATATGATATTTATGTCTCTCTATATAAAAGCCTAAGGTGCCGTTACTACCAAACAACAGGAACGACCAGAATGACTGGTCATCTAGTTGCTATGATGCAAACTGGCAACCAGGGGGCAGACGCTCACCACAGGAGCTGCCCCCTGGTGGTCAGTCCGCTCCCTCAGCCAATGTCCCATGGCCGGCCAACCTCCTCCAGTCCCTCCCCCAAGCCAGTCCCTCCCCCTAGCCAGCCAGCCAACCTCTTGTGGTCCCTTCCCCTGTTCCTTCCCCTGGCCGGCAGGCCCCGATTGACCCTGATTGCCCAACAAGCCTAGGGACCACACCTGTGCACGAATTCATGCACTGGGCCTCTACTAAGAATGTAAACTTTACAGACTGTGCTCTTATTTATTGTCCTACTTGATGCCAACATTGAAATAATAATCTAGATCCAAAGGGTAGTTTAAGTGATTTGGTCAGACACCACATTGCCAGACCAGATTCCAGCCACAAGCCTTCAAATTCTAATTAAAGTTTTTTTTTCTAATTCTCTAAGTTTCTTACCATTGTCACTTGACATATTTGCCTCTGACAGATTAGTCTTCGAATTAAATTTCAAATTTTACTTATATCATGACCTAGATATAAGTCATATATATCTAGGGTCAAATTTTTCAATAGACACTCACTAAACTTAGCTTAAAAGAAAGACTCCCTGGGCATTAAGTTTTTGACAATTTGGCCCAAACTTATTTTAATAGCATGTATCCCTCACTAATATTCTACACAAACCAAACAATATATTTATGTTTAGCACTTTAACCATTTCAAAAATAATTTGAGATATTAAAGAACTAGATAAAAATAAACCTCCAAAAGACGTTAAAATTATTTTCTCAAACATGGTTTAAATATTTTGATTTTGAAGTATATTTAAATCCTTCTCCATGTTGGACTTACTTTTATTCTTTCTCCCTTTCCAAAAAGTAGATTTAAATACTATTCATATGTCATATTTTATTTTATTTATTAAATTCTTCCCACTGACCAAGAGTTTTCTGCAGTGGTGTTTTATTTTTACCTTCAGTTTATTTTTTAAGAGAAAGCCAACATCCTATCTCTTTGAATGACAAATTTCTTCCCTATATTTCTCTACACCATCTGTATAATATACTTTAACCCTCTATATATCTGAGTCTCATTAATAATAATATGTTTAACAAAAAAAAGTTACATGTCATAAACTGAGCAAAAATATCTTAATAATAATGACTTCTGTAAGTATAAGATATTTGAATCTATGAATGAAGATGTTTTCAGCTATGGTGCTTTCAATGAATATGACCATCAAGAAAAACAAGGTCCATGACTCCATTTATTAGAAAGGCTACATCTTTACCTTTTCAGATGCCCGTTGTGAAGTGCCTTCCAGGTTTCTGATTAAGTCTACTTCAGCTTTTCCAGAACAGTGATGATTGGATTCATTGTTTGCTGCCAACCTTCCCCCCTCAAGTTTCTTGTTTATTGAAAGTCTATTGAGAATTAAGAATCTTGGATTTCAGAACAAACTATAGTAAGAACCAAGTTATACTTCCAACATACATTTTCCTCACAAATCAATTACCTTAAGAAATAGGGAGGCTATGGTGAAATTTCCTGCTTATTTTACTAAGGGTTATTATATCTTACTGTGTTTTTGTTGTTGTTTTTATATCCTCATACCTTTTGACTTGCTCTGGCCATGTTCACCTACAGAGGTGATTGCTACTTCCACAATATTGCTTAAGATCATCGCATGTTTGTTGAAAATATTATAATTGCTTCCAATGTTTAAAATCCATCTATTTAATAGTAGATGAGTTGGTATTAGTGACGTGTTTGTTAATGAATTATATGGCTTACAATTTTACATTATAATTATTTTACAGTATGCTAAATAAATGAAGAGGGGTCAATGTAAGAGAATTAAGTGAAAAAAGGTGACATCGTTTTATAAGACATTTTGATTCAGGTTGTTTTCCTGAGCAGGATGAAAGGGTGGTTTCTTTCCCAGGTTCTTGTCCAGATGGATTTGAAGAATGAAGCCACGGACAAAAGGTGGTAGATGAAAGGGTGGAAATTTATTGGAAGCAGGTACAGACTCCCAAGTAGGGAGGGGGTCTCAAGGGGGTAACCCATTTCTCCCCTTATCCTGTGGCACTTTTGTATTCTCTGTGACTGGACCCCTTCTGGCAGCTCCAAGCCCTCACCTATGCAGTCCTCCTCCATGGAACTTCTCTATTCCTAAGACTCCCTAAACCTGCCTATTTTATCCCTTAAACTCCTTTCAATCTTAAATCATGTAACTCCCACAATATTTTATTTTGACCATTAAAGATATATAATTCCTATATTTTTACTACTTTGGTTATCTTGATATGAAACCAGAAAGTTGAGATAATTATAGAACATTATATATTATTTTGTCAACTGAGTAAAAGTTACCTTAGTATAATATAGCAAGAAACAAGCAAATTAATTATTAAAAATAGTATATTAAGTACTTGACACATCATGAATCTCTCTCTGTGAAGTAAAAATGTAAATAATAAGAATTTTATAACATAGACATGCCAGTGAAGTGTTTTGTGTTATTTTTGTAATGTATTCAAATGTCACAGATTATTATCTCTTGACTTCATTCTAAAATAAACTGAAAATAAATAATTTAGCTTCTCACTTTGGATATTCATTCTTCAAATATTTGAAGCACTTATATGTGTAAAGCATTATATATGGCATAGGAAGTATAATGAAGAATAGGCAGTTTCTAGCCTCAGTAAGTTCAACATCTTTTGTGTAATTCTCTGGTAACAAGCATAAGATTAACTTTCAGACTAATCTACCAGCATGACTTTTCTTGAAGAAAAAAAATACATTGATAAATATTTAAACATTTTTGAAAATTTTAATAATTCTGTTAAATTATCACTGGGTATATAGTGAGATGTTTCTGTCTTAAAATATTTACTGTGGACACTAAGTGGGTAAGCACATTTTGATCAAACCATTCGATTTTAAAATTGCATTTATTGTTTTTTTTTCACTGAATAAAGCAAAAATCAAGTTAGTTTACAAAATAATAAACACCTAAATATAATTATTTTGGAGATGAAAAATAGTATTAGGGCAAACTTAAACCTTCAATTGATTTGCATATTATATGAATCAAGACAGATCGAGGAGAAGCTCATGTAATCCATTACTGAATAACATATTTTAGCTGAAAAATACGTTGAATATGAACTTAATGAACACTGGAGCAAAGTGTGAAAAACAAAATGTTTTATGTAGCCGATATGTGACTGTAACCAGTGAATACCAGCTTCTCAGGAAGACAATGCTTTTTCTAACACTGACTTCTGAAAGAAATAGGCTTTATAAATCCTCCCTATATATGACAATACCTTGAGGAAAATGCTAAAAGAAATGTATTTTTAGTTTTATGGATATTTTAATGACTCAGTATCAGAAAGAGGATGGCCATTGTTAAAAAAAAAGTTTATTTAAAATGATTCAGATTTGAGGAAGATGTAAAACGTAACCTAGCCAATAATATAATTCTCTGGAGGTCCACTAAGATCATGCAATTAAGATTAGAAAACTGTGGGAATAGGTGCATTACATACCCCTCAGTTATGTTTTTATGAATAATTACTTATCAGACCTGAACATATATTATGATTTGTGTAGTTTTTGGTTATATTCCCTTGAAAGAGCCTAGATTAGAGCACATTTTTATAAATAACTGGACAAACATTCATGTAAATCAAAGATCAAGTGGGGAAGTTAACATTCACTATTGAAAATTAAGGGGTCTATTAAATTCAACTTGAATAAATTATTGTGTAATATGTGCTGGGTTACATATATATATACATTATATTTAATCTGTAAATTTCATTAAGACCTGGTAGAAATATATTGTCTTTAGGCTATTTTATGCTGAATATTATGTAACACATGCGACAATTCAAATATTTTATATCTGGGAAACAGAATAACTTACAGTTTAATGCCAAATAATGTGGTTGTCAGCATAAAGTTGACAGGGGATCATTTTTTTTTCAACCAGAAAAGTTCATCATCTTTAGAGAGCAGCTCTCTCATGGCCTGTTATATCTTTAATTTTTAATTGTATAGATTAAGAAAAGGAAAAATATCATTCTCTTCTAAAAATGTATTTTTGACTCCTTTTATAAGCTCAAGTTATCTTATTTAAAATATTATTATGAAACTAAATATGCTCTTATCATATGACCCAGAAATTGCACTTCTTGGTACTTACCCAAAGAGTTGAAAACATGTTCATACAAATATCTGCACTTGGATGTTTATAGCAAATTGAAGCAATCAAGAGGTCTTCAGTAGTAAATGCATATGTAAACCATGATACATCCACATAAATGGAATATTATTTAGCACTAGGAGGACATGGGCTATCAAACCATAAAAAGACATGGAGAAAATGTAAATGCATATTATTAAGTCAAAGAAGCCAATTAGAAAGGCTACATACTGTATGATTCCAATCATAGTCATATGCCACTTAAGGATGGCAATACCTTAAGAAATGTGTACTTAGGCGATTTTGTCATTGGGAAACTTAATAGAGTGCACTTACCCAAACCTAGATGGTATAACCTACGACAAACCTGGGCTACATGGAAAAGCCTATTGCTCATAGGCTACAAGCCTGTACAACATGTTACTGTGCAAAACAATACCACATTAAACCAAGAACAAGAGAAAATGATTTTAATCAATAAATGCTATGACACAAGAAGTATGGGACTGCTGCTGGTAATATATGGTATACCATTGGTCCTGGTGGAAATATATTACTTTTTTACAACAAAAAATTTTTATAAGTAGAAAATCTAAATCTAAAATAATGATAAAATTATTGTATAGTTAATACATAAATCAGTAACAGCCATTTACTATCATTATCCAGTGTTACGTATTGTACATAATTGTATGTACTATATTTTATATGACAGCAGCACAGTATGTTTGCACCAGCATCACCACAAGCATGTATGTAAAGCATTGTGCTACATGCATTGATGGCTACATGGTTACAGCTTACTGAGCAGTGCGAATTGTTCAGCTTCATTATAATCTTATGTGATCACTATTGTATATGCAGTTCATCATTGACTGAATCATTGCTATGTGGCACATGATTATATATAACATTTTAGAAAAAGTAAAAGTATAGAGATAGTATAAAGATCAGTGTTTGCCAGAAGTTAGGAGAGAGGGAGGGATGAAAAAGTAGAGCACAGAGAATTTTTAGGGGAGTGAAAATATTCTGCATGATACTATAACGGTGGATACGTTATTATACATTTGTCTAAGCCAATAGGATAACAACTCCAAAAGTGAACTCTATTGTAAATAATGAATTCGGGGAGATAATGATGTGTCAGTATAGGCTCATCAATTGTAACAAATGTATTACTCTGGTGAAAGATGTTGATAATGGGAGAGGCTATGAATGCCTGGGCGCAGGGGAACACGGGAATCTCTGTAACTTCTATACAATTTTTCTGTGAATATAAAATTTCTCTAAAAAACAACAAAAAAATAAAAAATTAATCTAGTAAACATTTTTAAAGTTTTATATCAAATACACACATGCTTTTAAAATATTTTCCAGCCAATAGTTTTAATATATTAAATATTATACTATGACTAAATATCTCATTGTTGTATTAATTGTAAAGCAATGTGATAGATAAAAGGTGATTATTTAAAATTTAAATTTAGATGCTATTTTAATTGTGTATAAATATAAATTTATTCTTTACCATAAATCATGACGTAACAGATATTTAGTATCACATTTATAAATTTTGAATAAAGTACCTCATTAACAAAGATGTGTACCTTAATTGCTAATATGGTATGCATGAAGGACAAATCATTGTTGTAAGACTGTCACAAATAAACTAGTTATCACTGGCAATTCAGATATTTTGTCAGGAGGGAATAATGGTTCTTTGATTGTATAGTAAACAAAAACAATTGTAGTTACTAAATAAATGGTCTGAAAAATATCACATTCATAAAAGAGTAGATAACTTAAAATATATTGTTTTTAATAAAATAATCAGGGTGAATATTATGTAAATTCCATTTGGAAAGAGTAGGAAAGAGAAATAGAGCAATATGGAGTTTATAATTACCTATATTTTACCTGTAGTTTATTTTTAAGCTTCTTATTTAGGCTTTTTATAGCATTCTTGCTCTATTTTCTTTTCTGGTTTATGTTGTACATCTACGTTTGAGTGCATTTTCCCAAGTGAAGGTGGTCTGTTGTCTTAGATCTGGGCTAAGTGAGGGATCTTGCAAGACTTCAGTTCAGTCACTATGTTGACTATAACAATTAATCCAAGAGCTCTTGACCTTGGCTTCATCGGCTGTAAAACAAGAGATTTGTATGATGCCGTTTCTCACGTAATTTCTGCCTTTACAAGCCTGTGACTTCTTTGGGTTTGTATTTGAATCTTTAAGTTGTAAGGAAGTTGCTGAGACTCCCTTGAGTAAAGCATTATTTTCTCTCCTCAATCTAACAATCGTCATTTTTTTAACCTCGGCTATCTCAAACACTCAGCTCCGGAGTAATTAATCGCTACTATGTGGTTAGGTTTTGGAAACAAAATCTGTTTCTCTTCTTCTTTTTATTGTCTATTTTAAGTTCTACATCTGTGTCTATTAACAGCATGCATTTGATGCCACCTAAAAATAACACCAGGAAAATATTTACCACACCTTGACTACAACATGTCTTCCAAGCACTGGACATAGCACATGTAAACTTTATGTGCAATGCTTACAGCCACTCTGAAAGAGTGATATTTATTTACATTTTAAAAAATGAAGAAGCCAAGACTAGAAAGAGCCAGATAGCATTAAGTTGCAGGGACGGATGTACACTTCTGTCTGCCTAATTCAAAAGTTGTATTTCTTTCTACTGTACCACACTGAATTTGAGTCAATATTAAAAACGGATGGCATACATATAGTCTCAAAGCATTTGTTGATAAGAAGGATTTTAGGGCAAGCCATTTAAGTTTTATTGAATAGCCATCTTATTTTAATTTTGATGCCACAGGATAATTGTAAGTGTGCCTTTTTTCCAGGCTAAATTGGGTTATAAGCTCCTTGGGAACAGAAAGCAGGGTGATCAGAATGATCTCCTTCCTTCTCAGCACTCGGCCTGGGAAAGAATATGCTAGCTGCTTCTTAAACGTATGTGTTTTAAAATAAATCTATTGAAGGCAATTTTAAAAGAACACATTTGACTAAGGAAGATTTTTGTTATCACAAATTGTCAGTGAAAGAACGTTGCTTTGAGTTGATGGGATGTGATAGTCAGCATGAGAGTAGGACCCAGCAGTAAGATTTGGAGTTTAACGTCACAAATACACAGAATGCCATCGTCTGTGGACTTGTCTGCTGGCTGCATAGTATTTTTTACAGGTTTTCCTTCACATTGTTTTTTTCATCAAGGTCTTAAAATCCTTTCCATCTAAACACAGCTGTAAGCTGACAAATGACATTGGGCTTATAGAGGGAGAGATGAATATATAAATTGCTGCATTGCTTTTCTCAATTCGTATGACTTTTAATCTTTGTTTGCATGATATGCTTTGTTGGATACATGAACTGTGTGTGAATAAATATAATGAGCATTACTTAATGTAAAAAAAGATGTTTAAATTGTACAATTTCCATAGCTAAAAATGAGCAGCTTCTCAAATGGTTCACCGAAGTTCTGATACCATATATATATATATATATATATATGAATGAAACATTTCTGAATGTTCTACATGGAGGAAAAAAATGGATTGAATTAGAAATAAAAATAAACTAAATTCACATATGGTCCTTCATCCTATTTATTTGTGTGAATGTCTGAGCTTCTTTAATAGCATGTTTTTTTTTTTCCCTTCAGATTTTTGTGCAAAGCACAAGACTGTGGATATCATAGGCACTTAAGAAATACTTCACATGAATTGGTGTGAAATTGCCATGAACCTCAGAATATCAATTCTGTTGATATCGCTTAACGTAGACAACAAAGCCAAGTTTATATCTAGGACTTTCATTTGGAAACTATCAAAGAGATTGTCTTCATCTTCTTCCTATGTTGGCCACGTGGCCTCTCTTTAAAAAAATCTTGGCACAATTTTTCTCCTAACACTCAGTTTTTTGACATTTTATTGATTTTTTTAAAAATGTATTTTGTATTGATTTTTTACAGAGAGGAAGGGAGAGGGATAGTGAGTCAGAAACATCGATCAGCTGCCTCCTGCACACCCCCTACTGGGGTTGTGCGCGCAACCAAGGTACATGCCCTTGACTGGAATTGAATCTGGGACCCTTCAGTCCACAGGCTGATGCTCTATCCACTGAGCCAAACCAGTTAGGGCAGTTTTCTGACATTTTAGAGTTCAGTACTTATTCTTTTAAAGGTAAATAAATAAATAAATGTTTGTAAACCTCACAATTCCTTGTTCCTCCTAGAAAAAAAATGCATATGTATGTACTAATTCACAACAAAAATGGAGACTGAAAGCTTAATTAATGTCTAAAATTTGTTTTTATTTTGATATTAGTTAAATGGACTAAGTTAATATTTGTTATTTAATTTACATTTGATATGTTCAAACATCTCATATTGTGCCACACTCTAATTTTTTAGTGCCTGATATCCTAGCTTCCACGTACTTCTGAAAACCCCCTGAACAAATAATAAAAGTCCTGTAACTTGACTATGTTAAAATAAAATAAAGTAACACAGTATTTCTTCAAATCCAGCATGCTTAAGAAGCTGAGTTTATAAACACACCATATACAAAATATTGTTTTAAATAAGTCAATTCAATCCTTAATTAAAATAGAAATGTTTTATAAGCCTACAAAGTACATGTCATGGATTTTAATAAACCTATAAGCAAATTAATGACCCCAAATAGTATTTTTCATGCATATAATAAAATCATTATCTTAAGCATGGGTGAACATACAGTCATCCAAGGCTCATAATTATCTCACTTATAATCAGGATTTTTCTATTACCAAATTTGAGTGTTGTTGTAACACCAGTATTCTCTAGTTAGCTATAGTTTCATGGCTTCCAATCATTTATAACAAATATGTCATATTTAATCCACTTGGACTTTAAAGACTCAGTGCATGTATTACTTGTGCTAAGTTGGGGAGGATTCACTTCCTTGGAAAACTACTGGGACAGGGTTGGAGAGTCAGTTCTTCCTCTTCAGCATCAACGATAGAGTCCTCTATGTACACTAAAGCCATTTAGCAATTAAACATTCCTGTTTAAAATAGTTACCATCAAAATGCAGTATGAAATGGAGTTCATGCGGTGGCATCATATTACAGGACTAGAGGCCTGGTGCACGAAATTCATGCACTGGTTGGGGGAGGGTGTCCCTCAGCCCAGTCTGCATCCTCGCCAATCTGGGACCCCTCGGTGGATGTTCGACTTCCGGTTTAGGTCTGATCCCATAATCTGGGACTGCTGGCTCCCAACTGCTCACCTGCCTGCCTGATTGCCCCTAACTGCTTCTGCTTGCCAGCCTGATCACCCCCTAACCCAATGATGGTGAACCTATGACACGTGTGTCAGAGGTGACATGCGAACTCATTTTTTTGGTTGATTTTTCTTTGTTAAATGGCATTTAAATATATAAAATAAATATCAAAAATATAAATCTTTGTTTTACTATGGTTGCAAATATCAAAAAATTTCTATATGTGACACGGCACCAGAGTTAAGTTAGGGTTTTTCAAAATGCTGACACACCAAGCTCAAAAGGTTCACCATCACTGATCTAGGTGATTGCTGCTTATCTAGAAGAGAAATGAACTTCTGCATTTATGATTGGAGGCAGTGGTATAAGATGAATAGAGGAGCCCATTTTAGGCCTTATCCTCCCAGAAGCTCTGGGAAAGTCTGAGAGTTAGCTTCTGGAATGTTTTCATTTTAAATAGCCAGTTCTCAGGTCCTCCAGGAAACACCTCTCAAAGGGCAAAGAAAGAATTGCAAATGGCCAGATTTCTAAAGTGATGGCTCTAAGAGAGGGTTTAGAAGCTTATCAGGCTCTCCTGAAGTTTTAGCTGAAACAAATATAAGTATTCCTGGTAGCCCTGAGCTTTCTCAGGCAGGCATTTAAAAAA
>NW_006287829.1:2600845-2609073 GCF_000327345.1 Myotis davidii | reverse complement strand
GGGAAAGAGAGATAGAATCTTGGATGAGAGAGAAACATCATCAATCAGCTGCCTCCTGCACTCACCCCTGCTGGGAATCAAGCCCTCAACCCAGGCATGTGCCCTGAATGGGAGCTGAACCTGAGACTTCTGGTTCTAGGTCAGTACTCAGCCACACTGGCCAGCCAGGCTCAGACAAGCATTTTAAACGGGCCCAAGGTCATCCTAGAAGCATGGCTTTAAGCAGCTAGAAGCCACTCTAGAATTTGGTCAGGTCTTGTTGTCTGCTGAGAGATTTTGCAGTTCTCAATATTAGTAGCATTTGTTAGATACTTTTCCTTTCATAACATTTTATTTAGCTAATGCACCTCAGTGTTAGTTATGAGTTACAACTAGAACAAAGTGAAGATGGTAGTGGATTAAATACAAAGTAATGCATCTGTTAATACATACATAACAAAAGGTGATAATTCCATCCCCAATACTTCCCCTGCCCCTCACCCCCAATTTTTCTAGTTTATTTGTTTGACTGAATACTGCATTGTTTGGATTATCATCCTTTAATCAAAATTTTAAAAGTTTATATGTGTTCATCCTGCCACTGTGTACCTATGTGTCCAAGTGTAGGGGCCAGGAGTTGAGCAGGAATAGTCCAGAATCCAAACCACAGCTTCAACGTTAAGTCTGCGTGAACTGGGAAAATGTTCTTAGCATTCATGTGTCTTCTCTTTGATCCAATAGATTAAGTGTTTTGATTAAGTGATCACTATAAAACAGGTTAGGCTTTGCAGTTCTGTGAATTTATGAATCTAATTTAATGACTTTGTTAATTCTTCCCATATTCTGTAAAGCACACTAAAGGCTGTGTGGCATGCCAAAAGATGCTGCTTTTCCTCAAATTTAAGAATTAAGTGAGGCATGAGGCTTTATGGAGTTTCTTTTTGTGGGAATGGGTGTATATTTTTCACTTCAGGCTTTATGGAGTTTCTTTTTGTGGGAATGGGTGTATATTTTTCACTTCAGAATAACTGAAGTCAGTCACAAGGATATCTTCAATTCATACAAGTATTTGGAACATTTCTTTTTCCACTCATAGGTAACATAATTTATTTTTTAAGTAGGTAGTTATAAGCAGAATACATTATACATTCATTTGTTTAGTCACTCATTCATTTAGTCATTTTTTTAAATTTTACAGCTTTAAAAATTTTTTAATTATTCTCATTCTATTTTACTGAATAAAGATATAGAAATTTTCAACCAATAACAATTGTCTATATTTTTTGCAAATCTATGTATTCATGCATACAGAGTGAATATTTGGATCATAAATTATAGATAATCAATAAATTGACTTCACTTTGTACCAGTTATTTTTTCAGTTACCCAAATATGCCAGCTATTTTATTGCTTTTATTTTCAGTATTTGCCTCATCTAGTAGGTATAAACATAAAAATATATTAGCTACTTTTTATGTATGTATTTTTCCTGATTAAAAAATCATACATATTCATGCAGAGCATTAGGAAAATATGGTAAACACATAATGCAAATATTTCCAAAGAAAAGATTAATATAAAGAGATAGCATATGATTAAATATTAAAATATTTATATTATCTCCATTTCCAATGAAATGATTTCAACTCAGAGACACAATTTGGGGAATACTATATATTATGGGCCCAGGAAATGAAACTAGAATTGTCCTAGTGAGTAATAAAAAAGAACAACTGATCCTCTAAAGCACACATTGGATGTCAGTCAATTCTGTATGCCCAGAATTTTACACAGCTGTAACTATTTTGTTTTTACTTACATGAATTCCTCAGTCTCCATCTCTTTTCCAATATCTAAGCATCCATAAGTAAGCTCAGCAAGTTGTAATTCTCTCTCTTGGATCTTTCATTCATCTTGGCTCGGGCTATATGATTTGGATGTTACTTGTCAATTATTATTCTGCTTCTCTTTAATCAGCTTTGCTTCCTTACTTATAAACTAAGCCTTCTTATGTATAATTCTCAGAACACACCAATAGGCAAAAGGTTTAATAAATGCTGTATTTTTTTAAGGGTCACTTGATGAATCCCCAAATCTTCTATAGAGAGGAATGAGGTCATGAGACAAAGAACAACAACAAAGACCTTTTTACTCCCTTGGACAAGATGTAATTTCACCAGAAATTGAGTTCAAAGAGCTTTAGATAATTGTGTAAAGTGGAAAATACCAGTTCCACTCATACACTTTCTTAACAAAAGTTTGAAGTTGATGCTGGGTTTGTGATATGCACATTTCATTTAGAAATATTTAAAATAATCACAACAGTACATTTATCCTATTTTGTCAATACATGTAATATGCTTTATTAAAAAAGAAAAGAATTAATCCTACTTGGTTTGGCTTGCCCTACTTTGTTTGGCTCAATGGATAGAGTGTCAGTCTGCGGACTGAAGGATTCCAGGTTTGATTCCAGTTAAGGCACATGCCCGAGTTACGGGCTCGACCCTAGTGGGGGGCGTGCAGGAGGCAGCTGATCAATGATTCTCTCTCATCATTGATGTTTCTATCTTTCTTTCCCTTTCCCTTCCTCTCTGAAATCAATCAAAATATATTTAAAAATATTTAGATGATCTCTGAGCATCTGGGTGAGTCTTTGGAAGAAAATCAATCATGATATGATACATGTGAAGAGATAAAATTGCCAAAGAAACAGTCAGATATGAAAAGCCTTCAATATACCAAGGAAGGTCATGATCTAGACTGTATATTTTAATCTGGAATCATTAACAATACATAGTGATTCAAAATAAAATACAATATAAATAACATTAAATCACTTTTAGTTGTTTATTTTTTTTTGACTTAGATGAATATGTTACCATACCATTTGATAGATGTATTATAATCTTGGTCATGTTGTATGATAACATAGTGTTTCTAATAACTTTATTAGGTTGAGAGCTTGGATATAGATCTCATATACTTAAAAATTATACAGACCATGGCTTTTATGAACTAAGGACACCTCTATGCAGCCACAGAGGTGATTGATATTACTTCATGGACATCAGTGGAAAGGGGAGTCAATATTGAATTAGATAATATACATATATATGTTATGCCCAGATTTCAGGACCCCAAGAGACCACACCAGGGAGCCAGCCGAGTCCAATGCAAAAGCAGAGAGTCTTTTATTCAAACCCGGGTTTGGCTCCCCTACCCTCCTTACCGACACAGCGGCAGGTGGCAAGCTTGAAACATATATATCCCATGTTCAAAGGCTGTTAAATCGCATTGTTTACCCATATCTTCAGAAAAAAATCACTTCTACTGCCATGGTAAACAACCTGCTTCCCTACTTATAATCGTCTGGCCCTCTAGCAACTTTAGTGCGAAATTATAGCTAATTTGCCTACAAATGTCAGGTGGTCATAATAATCTGGCCACTCATATGGGATCTGCAGTTTATATATCTTCCTCCCATAACAATTAAAATTTATATTGCATAATATCTGTATCACAGGATTATAGAAGTTGAAATTACATGTTTTAAAATCAGTGCAAATTTCCTGATACTTAGTAAACATTCAGTAAAATTTGGGTATTTTTATTGAGAGAGTTTTTCCTGGAGGATAAGTGTAACTTCTCTCTTGCCCTCAAAAACTAAGAAACATAAACCTTCCCACTACAGTAGTTTCAAGGACACAGGAAAACCATCCTCTGGGAAATCCACAGTAGTGGCAAACATTTGGTAAAGTATCTTAAAGGAAACCAGATCTCTGCTAGTTCAGAACAATGAATAATATAGACAATTATGGATATTGAAATATTTGATGTAGAGTCTCTATTTAAATGATGATTTTTATGATGTTATAGACAAAAAATGGTTAGTTAGTGGAAGCAAAATTTGAGAGAAACCAGTGCTGAAAAAAAGGTGTAGCTGGGAGTATGAAAAAACAAAGAACTACAGCCTTTATAAACCTTAGCAAAAAATAAATAAATAAATAAAATCCTAGTGCGTTACCCCCTTGGAACTCCCTCCCTGCATGGGAATCTGTATTTGCTTCCAATAAATCTCCACCCTTTTCATCTACCACCTTTTGTCCATGGCTTCATTCTTTGAATCCATCTGGACAAGGACCCAGGACAGAAATCACCCTTGCATCCTGCTCAGGAAAACAACCCAGGTCACTGACAAAGAATTTTGCCTTAGTAACATCTTTGGGATTGGATTTTACATCTTACTATCTTGTGATTGGTTATATGCAAGTTGCGTGTCTTAGCAACATCCATATATTTTAAAGTTTGTGCCTCCCTCACATGTCCTTTCCCCGTTGAGTTGGGGTGTCTTAGTAACTCCGGCTAGTTGGGTTCCTCCTCCCATGGTCCCACCCTTATCTACCCGCCTGCTTTCTGTCTCCTCACTTGCTTGTTCTCACCTGGTCATCATTTATTGCCATAGTGTTACAGAAAACTGGAGAAGAACCAAGCGACGCTTAGAGAGATGGAGTTACATTTATTATTATTACGCGTGGGCCCAGAGGAAAATGTCTCTCAAATTCTGGGGTGAAATCATACAGGAAGTTTCCCATATTTATACCATTCCATCTTCTTTGTCTCCCAAATATGGTTTTTTTTTTTTTTTTCTGGTTCCCTTTGCAAGTTCTTAAAGGGCCCTATGTGCTGGGGCTTTGAGACCTCAACCAAAGGCTTGACCTGATGCCAGAACTGATAACTTTGTCTGGAGAAAGTTTAATTAATGGCCTCTCTGAAATGGGAGTAGTCTTATTTTTCTTATTATTTAAGCTGTAGTGATCAGTAATATCAACTTAATCCACTAACACAGAGTTAGTTCCTACATAAAGACTTCTCTGCAGGCAGCATAGTTTACTGGGGAAAGAATATGATCAGAAGCCAATAATAAAGCTTAGCACACAGTCTGAAATACTCGTTTTGTGATGTTGACAATTTAATATGTTGGACCCTCTAGTCTTACCTCTGTTTTCAGAAGCCAGTTTAGGCGTTCTTTAAATATTAAGTTACATCCTGGTCCGTGTATGTTCCTATACGCCAAAGTTGTGGGTCTGATCTCCAGTTAGGGCACATACAAGAATGAACAAATACGTGGGACAACAAATTGATGTTTCTCTCTCCCTGCTTTCATTCTCTTTCTCTCTCTTAAACCAAGAAATGAAAATCCACTTAAAAATATAAAGTCAGATAATGTTTGTGAACATTATGTCTCTGCCTTTAAGAAGGATGACCAGTGTCTTCAGGGACCCACTGTTCTATGGCCTTAACACTACAAACTTACCTTAAAATTCTGTTCAGAAAAATTGGTTAACAATTCTTTGCTTCCATGTATAGTGACTGTGCCTGGAGAAGTTTAAATCTTTGCACATTAGTGGAGAAAGGCTCCAGGGAAAAATGGTCAAGAAAGAGGAAAATAACAAAAAGGCCCTCAGGCCAGCCATTGTTATGCGACTGAACCTGCAGAAGTCTAAATAACAGTGTTGGGCAACCACCAAAGCCTCCAGGTTGTTCTGTAAGTAATGACTTATGGCAGCTGTGCCAGCCATGCAGTGTTGTTTTATTTTGACTACGGTAGTTTTGGGTTTTTTTTTTTTTTTCTAAGTTATATAGTGAGTAGAATACAACCACATGATTCAAAACAGAACAGGTAAAAAAAAAAAAAAAGTCTTGCTTCCACACTTGTCCTCAATTTTTCTGGATCATGACCCTCCATTACAGAAAAACTCATGTATTGTTTCTTTTTTTTAAACTTCCAGAGTATGTGTGTTTTTACTGTTTTATGTAAAACATAGGATAGTATACCCTTTGTTGGGTACCTTGCTTTTTCACCTAACATTATATTTTGGTGGTCTTTACCGATCTGTACCTAAAAAGCCTCCTGAATCTCTCTATATTTGTGCATTTGTGTGTGCATGTAATATTTTAAAATTATTTGATTTTAAAGATGTGGTACCATTTATTTCACAGGTACCTGCTGGTATCCATTTAAATTGCTTCCAAGATTTAGTTATTGTGAACAATGCTGTGATGAGTAAATGTGTAGATTGGGCATTTCAATTCTTTGCATCTTTATCCCCTCCTAAATGTCTAATGTGTATTTTGTATCTCTACAATAAATTCCTGGAAGTGTCATTACTAAGTTAGAAGGTATGTATAGACATAGTTATAGACCTAGACATATATATATATAATTTAAAATATTATATATTATCTTATTTTCAAATTTTAAAAATATAAATCATCAAAATAAATGAGGTTAAGAAACATGTATGAGATTTTCAAAAATTTTGTAAGATTTTCTAAAGAAAAATTTTGAAAATGAAGATCCTTGATTTGACTCTTGTCTGTCTGACTCCAGACCTGAGATGTTAAACACCTTGCATGTGATTTCATGATCTAAAAATGCATTTGTATGGTCAAAGTGATGCCAAAATGATGAGCCGAAGTTCAGCCTAAATTGTGTCTCACGAAGTTGAAGAATAAAATTGTAGGCCAGAAGATTTAAGTAAAAGGATGGAAATTTATTATATAAGTGGGTACAAACTCCACACGCAGAGAGCGGGGCCCAAGTGGGTTGCCACTGAAGTTCACTTGACTAGGGGTTTTATTTGCTATGGACCCATTCTTTGTCTATCTGTGTCATTCTTTGATTGGCTTCTTCTACCTTCCTCACCTAGTAACTATTTCAAAATGCCTCCGATGTTTCCTCCCCTTTCTTCCCTTCTTCTCCCCCATCTCACAATATCCTGCACCTGCAAGATAAACGTCCTTGCTGTTTGGAGCTTGGTCCTTCTGGGCCCTGCAGTTATGTCTGCATTTATTCCTTTTTCCGCCACCCCCATCTCTTGGATCCTTCTGCACATGCACGACAAAGATTCTTGCCTTGTGCCATCCTGTTTTTCTGCGAGACCAGCATTCTTGTGGTTGTAGTTGGCTCCAATTGTCACATCCTTATTTCCTCCCTTCTTTTCCCTTTACCCCATCTACCTAACCCTACTTCTAACTCCTCTCAAAGGTTCCAATGTGTCCCATTCAGACATTCAAAACTCAAACCTGACCACGCAAGACTCAGATACAGTAAAGTCTTTGTGAATACATGCAAATTTTGTATAAATATATAGGCAAGTTGAAAGCTATGGACACCTTCAGAGAATTTCTGCATGTTCCAAAGACGCCTAAAAAGCCCACGTGTATCATTCAGAAAGAAATAGACAACTATTATAGCTAAAGCATGGCAAAACTCTCAGAGGCATACGGATGCTTGGGATAAGCTGTGGCATGGCTATGCATATAACAGAAATCTGATCTTGATCATGGGACTGAGGAGACCGAAGGAAGCTAGAGAGACAGGAGTGGGGCCATGGGAAGGGAAAGTAGAACCCAGCTAGGCAGAGTTACTAAGACACCCCAACTGGGTGGGGAAGGAAAGGTGCACTAGAGGCATGGACTGTAAAATGTATGGATGTTACTAAGACAGACAGCTTGAAGATAACCAATCACAGGACAGGAAGTCATAAAGATTAATCCCAAGAATGTTGCTAAGGCAAAATTTTTTGAAAGGACCAATCACGAACTAACATGCATATATACAATAAAGGGTGCATGCGTCCACTCTCGCTTCCCCTGGCACAGCACACAATGGATACCTGATGTTCCTGTTGCAGGAAAGCACATTCCCTGCACCCACGTGGCTTATGGCCGTGTGGGCTTCCACACATGGACAAATAGACTTCAATTAGCTTGGATGCTGACCTACTCCGGACTGTAGCTTGAAGGAAGTTCTGGGTACTGGCTTGGTCCTGGAACTCCAGCTACACCTTTTCTAGGACTGACATCTCACAGTAAACTTCAGCTCCACTAACCGTTCTTATCTGTGACTTCATTCTTCTATTTTGGGAGACAACAATCTTGGACTTAGACATCCTACATTTTGGTTTCAGAATGAAGAATAGAAAAAATTGAGTTTTTATGGAAAATGATGGGCAACAAAAAAAAGCTGCCTGATAAATTTTTAGTAAAATGGTCGTTTCCCTGGCCAGACTGGCTCAGTTGGTTGGGTTACTTCTGGTGCACAGAAAGGTTGCTGGTTCGATTCCTGGTCAGGGAACATCCCAGGTTGCAGGTTTGATCCCAGATAGTGGGCATGCGGAGGCAGCCCACGTATGTTCTGCTCTCACATCAATGTTTCTCTCTCTTCCCCTTTCTCTCTCTCCCAA
>NW_006287829.1:2593150-2600070 GCF_000327345.1 Myotis davidii | reverse complement strand
AGCATATGTCCTGTGTGTGTGTGTGTTGTTTTTTAGCATTACATGATGTATTAGGCTAATAGGAACTGAAATAGTATTTTGGTGCTTTGGGTTATGTTTATCTGGCTAGGAGTTAGGCTATATTTACTGTTTGCTGAAACTGTAGGTTTCAGAGATTTCATTTTCCTTCTTAAGTATAGTTTGAGTTTTGAAGAACTTTTCTCTGCATTAGGACTCTTAATACAAGAGCCCCGTGGATGCATTGCTAAGAGGCTGGGAGAGGGAAAGTATCCAGTTAACCTTTCATTAATGTTTTAGTCTTTTGACTGATCTGTGCCCTTATTCTGTGACCTTCACAAGTGCTTTGTAGCTTTCCCAACTCTCTTTAGTTGAGGCAGAAAGGCTAGAAGGGGCTAGAATTGAGTCATGCCCCTTCCACTACATTGGACAAGGCTCTCATGAAGTCTTCCCTCTCTCTGGGTAGGACTTTCTTGTGGAGAACACATTGGGCTTATGCCAAAATGGTTACCTGTTGCTGGTTCGATTCCTGGTCAGGGAACATCCCACTTTCCCGCAGATATATATCAAATGGGTACTTTTTCCCCTTTCCCTGGCTAGATGAAAGAGGACTTTTCTTCAATCTTTATTGGGAGAACTTTGTGGGTTTGGCGATAAGACCTCCAAGTATGGGGCACGTCCTCAGTCTGGGCAACCAGGGACTTTTATCTCACAAGCTAGTTCACACTCAGCTTCAAGCAGTTTATTAAAGTGACTGTTCGGAGACCCCAGAGACTTCTGCATCAGGGAAGCTGACCTGGATGTGCTCCCTGAATTCACCTGTCTTTCGAATTTCAGGGTCACAGCTTGTCCTGCGACCTCAATTCTCTGGTGGTTCCAAGAAATGTTGTTGTATTTCAACTTGTTCAGTTTTGTTTCTTGTTATGAGGGCAGAGATGATGATTCACAAGCTGTGTGTTTGAATGGAAACTGGAATCTAAGTGAAATTTTTAAGCAACTTGAAAATTATACTGTTTACTTTAAAAATATTGAGTAAAATAAGTGTGTCAGACAAGTATGTCAAATGTGATCTTAGGATTTAGTACTTCTTAGCATTCTCATTATCCAGAGGGCACCTGTATTCAAAATGTCCAGAATTAAATTTAACTGAATATAATAATAAATAAAAACCATTGAAATATTTAATAGGTATCAATTGCTTACTTAGGATCACTTTAGAGCCAGAGACATTTTCCAGGTTGGTTATAGGCAAATCTTCTGCCCTTGAAACCTTGAGTTTTATATATGACCTTTGTCTTATATATTAACTTATAGAAAAGAAGAAAAGGGATATCCTGAATACAGAAAATACTGTAATTTATAATGAAAACCCAAAAGTATCTCTCAAAGCAGTGGTAGTAAAAATACTATCTTTGGTGACTTTATAAAATACATGATTCTAATAAATGCTAGTACTTTGCTCTGCTTAAGACCATTTTATTCCAAAACATAGATAAATCCAGTTAATTCCAGACAAAGATAAATTTCTTCATGAATATCATAGTACAAATGCTTAGCAAGCCAGAAAAAAAATTAACATAACATTATGTTGTTTATAGCACAAAATGCCAATAAGAGCTTACAGGTATCTTTCCTTAAAATTTAAGCTCATGAATTTGCCTTAAGAATTCAGAATTAATGAGGCATTGCAAGACATTATTAACCACTTTCGTAAATGATTTCCTGCAAAAATAGTAAATATTTCTAAGACCTACTAAGAGTAACAGCCAATAAATTTTTTCAGTTAAATGTGATCTTTTTTGTGTTATGAGCGCAAGTGACATGTATATATGACTATTTTCTTAATATTTAAGTTTTATAGTAAAACAATTATTTTTAACTTCCACATCTAATATCAAAAATAAAAAAATTCACTTTATTTATTACAAGTATATTTTATTAGGACATTTTAATTTACAAGCATAATGGAACCAAAATGTGGGTGTTTGAGTCTGAGTTCCTTGTCTGGCAAAATCAAAGAATGAAGCCTCAGATGAAAATGATTATTGGAACTGAAGTTTATTGGGAGAAACAGTCCTGGAAAAGGTGCAGCTGGGGTTCCAGGAGCAGCCCAGTGTCCAGAGCTTCCTTTCTATGTTATAGCCGGGAGTAGTGCAGCATCCAAGCTGATTAACGTCTATTAGAGCATGTGTGGAGGCCCCCATGGCCATCAGCCACGTGGGTACAAGGGCGTGCAACTCCTGCCATCATCTCAATAACCTAGTGCACAGGGGAGAGAGAAGAAGAGAGTGCTCTTTTGTTTATATGCTTGTTAGTTCCTGATTGGCACTCTAACGGTATTTATTTCAATGCCTTTTAGACCCTCTGGTTGGAAATAAAAACAAAAATCTGTCAATTAGATTGTCATTTTTTATAACTTTATTTTGATTTTTTCTATTAATCTGCTATATTTCTTATTGTGTGTGATGCATCTTACCATGATAATTGTATATTTGTTTTCATTTATTTCTTCTTGAGATTGTATATATATAGAAATTGCAAACGCATGTCTATGTTTAATTATGAAAATTTATAATTATCATCATTTTGAATATTGCTTTTTCTAATTTATTTTCCTTCTTGAACACTAATTAAACTTAGAGTAAACGTTATCAGTTTCTCCTCTACGCTTCTCATGTCTCTTAAGCGATCATCCATGTGTTGTGTTCTTTCTGCCCTCTGGGCAACATTTTCTCTTTCATGTTTATTCATTTAGTTCATGCTCTCTATCTGTGTCTACTATTTTTTTAGCTGATATAGTGGATTTTACTTTATTAATATTTCAAGAAATAATTTTTTAAATATGTACGTCTACTGAAATGCTGACATTTCCTCTTAGTACAATTTCTATTCTGACTTTGTCTCATGAATGTTATTTAACACAGTAATGTAATATTGTTCAAATATCATGTTTAATTTAGGAGATGATTCCTCTTACTTTTGTAACTGACAATTCCCTTCATACTCAGTTATTTTCTTGTATATATTATCACTTTTAATTTTGAATTTCTCACTATGGCGAGGTCCTTTTCTGAATTGGTCATACACTGTAAAAGTGTCCAGATAGCAATTTTAAGTTTATATCTCTTTCAGCTCTAACTTTCTAATGGTACTGGAATAATTTGTATGCTAATTTCTTGATTTAGGTTTATGATCCATGCAGCTTCTGTAATTTGGAATGCATATAGATATAGAGTTTAATTTCTCACAAATAAACTTGGGTTAGCATCACTTTTATAGGATTTTATTATTTACAATTGCTTTTTACTTTTGTTTCTAAGTCTATAGAAAGAGAAATGGCTTTCTTGCTTGTTTGTCACATTGGTGGTCATAGTATTTATAGTTTGATTTGTTTTTTGGAAGGTTTTGTTTGGGTTTAAGATTCAAGTAGCATTTTTAAGCTATGGGGTTTACATATGTAGAGAATTCCAGATCCTAGATCACTTGAATAGAGACCATGACTGCTACTGTGAAGTTTTATTAACCCTTTGAATGCCAACCAATATCCTAGGAACAATGCTAAAATTGCCAAGGCATTTTTGCTGATTTTACAGCAGTTTAGGAAAAAAATTATGAATCGCAAGTAAATCAAGTTACACATTCAATTTTAGAACTACAAACATTTGGCATCATAAGTAATCTGCACTTAGGTGCCATCTGTCAATAAAGAGTGAACTACTAATTTAAAATTGCCTTTTACTTTTGTTTCTAAGTCTATAGAAAGAGAAATGGCTTTCTTGCTTGTTTGTCATATTGGTGGTCATAGTATTTATAGTTTGATTTTGTTTGTTGGAAGGTTTTGTTTGGGTTTAAGATTCAAGTAGCATTTTTAAGCTATGGGGTTTACATATGTAGAGAATCCCAGATCCTAGATCACTTGAATAGAGACCACGATTGCTTTTGTGAAGTTTTATTAATCCTTCGAGTGCCAACCAATATTCTAGGAACAATGCTAAAATTGCCAAGGCATTTTTGCTGATTTTACAGCAGTTTAGGAAAAAAATTATGAATCGCAAGTAAATGAAGTTACATATTCAATTTTAGAACTACAAACATTTGGCATCATAAGTAATCTGCACTTAGGTGCCATCTGTCAATAAAGAGTGAACTACTAGCACTTAATAGTGACACTGCAGGAGGAGCGTGATAGAACTCCCAGCACTTTTGGCGAAAGACAGGAGGAGCCTGATCGCACTCCCCAGCACACTAGGGGTCAAAGTACTTTTCCCTTTGACTATCTGGGTGTTACATTTTTTCCCCAACATCCATGACCTAGGTCAATTTATTGCTTTTATTTTGAGTTCCCATTTTATATCTAATCAATAAGGACTTCTATGTCTTTATTTTAGTACTAGACGTGTGTCTAAACTATTTTTCATGTTGTTTCCATCATTTCTACTATGTTTAATTGATGTGTATCTTCTCAATTCACCATGCTATTGAAAGTTGATTTTAAACTCTACACAAGATGAAACAAAAGTAGATTTAGAGTTGTTTGTTTGAAAAATAATACAATAATCTACACTAATAAAAGAGAAAGATGCAAGTTGACTGTACCTTTGCGATGCCCACCAGCCAATCAGGAGTTTGCAAATTAACCCAACAAAGATGGAGTGTTAATTTGCATACCCATGCACTGAGCGGCCTGGGGCAGGGTGGGGCACTTGTGTCATCGCCATGGCGATGACGCAGGTGTTCTGCACAACCCCAGCCGCTTCGGGCCTCTGGGCAGTGTGGGAAGGCAGAAAGGCAGCTCTGGGCCAGAATGAAGGCAGAAGGCAGCTCCAGCCAGAGCAAAGATGGTACCAGCAGCCAGGGGAAGGAAGGCCCATTCTTGCACGAATCTTCATGCATCAGGCTTCTAGTTAATAAATAATAGTACAAGAATAAACTGTGTTTTGCGTACTCACGATTGTAGTTACTTTTGCTTCACCCTATATTATATGACCTATAATATATTCTGGAGAGCAGAAACATTCTGACATGTATTGCTCTTTGGGTAAGTTGTTTATGATCTCAAGGACTGGCTAACCTTGGGAGGGGTAAGCTTTCCAGAGTCAGCAAGTCCCTAATGCCAAAGCGTCAGTGGGGAAAATAAAAGAAAACCTGGTAAATTTCTGGAAGGTATACACATTTTATTTTTAAATAAATTTACTAATGTTTTTGAAATAAAATATTACAATGTATGTTCTGCCTCATTTCAATCAATGGAGTTTAGTGAGTCCTGCCACTGGATAATAGCCGAAGGCTGCTTTTTCACATGTTGATAACAAATGCAGCAACAAACATTCCCAAGGGTTTTCATTAAGTCAAATATCTTGGTAAGGTTAATGATTAGAGTGTAAATGTATATTCTGCATGGAGTAAAAATCAATACACTGTGCTACATCTCTGTCTGAAGTCACAATAAAATTCCAAGAGTCCACTGTTGAAAATAATGCTGCTTACTAATACTGAATATAATCTGACTATAGCAAAAAAAAGACAAAGGAAATGGATATAATTTGACTATGGAAAGAAATGTTTTCAGATAATAATAAGCTTAATTTCCCCCAATACTTGGGAATTCTCTACCTATTTCCTAACCTCCCATGGTAAGATCAAAGCTTAACTACATTCTTAACCCCTCCCCTCCCCCGAAAATCCCAAGAGAAAGAAAACATAGATTAAATAATTCTATAAATTATAGAAAGATATAATCTCCCCTCAACAGGAACATTTTCACTGCTACCAGTTTTATTATTTTTTAATTATATTATTTTTTTAAAAAAATATACCTTTATTAATTTCAGAGAGGAAAGGAGAGGGAGAGAGAGAAACATCAATGATGAGAGAGAATCATTGATTGGCAGCCTCCTGCATGCCCCCTACTGGGGATCGAGCCCACAACCCGGACATATGCCCTGACCAGGAATTGAACCATGACCTCCTGGTTCATAGGTCAACACTCAACCGTTGTGACACACCGCCCAGGCTTCTGCTACCAATTTTTTAAGAATCCTGTTGTAGGTCTCCTTCAAACCATAGTTCCCAAAGTAAATAGGGGCATTTCATTAGGGATTTCAGTAGCACCTATCAATATCATGAATGAATGAGTTTTAAGGGGGCAGAGAAATCTTTAGTTTGAACTTGCAACCAAAAGAGGAACTGCTACCTATACATTCAGATATTTAAGACCTTTGAAAGTTATTTTCCACCCAAATAAAATAAAAGGAAACTTTTATCCACTTTCTACAGTATCAGTCATTTGTTTGAGTTCAGATGGGCATTTTCTGGTTCTCCTTACTTCATACATGTATAAGCCTCATTTTAGGAAATGATTGATAGTATGGAACAACTCCCACTAAAGTGTTTTTATATTTATTCATATAATAAATTCTAATGTAATCTGGCAAACACATGCATTGTACTTTCTAATTCGGGCTATAGAAAGTGTAATGCTGACACTATTTCATTTTTGTATTTTTAAGTAATTGTCATAATTAGCAAATTCTCTGCAAATATAGGCACTGTGATGACAGAAAGGAAGGAAGCTACATTCAGCACCCTTGAGTTTGAAATCACTTATGCTTATAATCCTGGCTTAGTTTTATATACTCAATTTCCCCAAACACTAAACTGTAATTTTTCCTTTGCATTGTTTTTTGTTATTTATTTTGAAGCCTCTTTTTTTTTATCCCAAACTTTTTCTTTTCAAAACAAGTAAACAAACACTCCCAAATGTTTGTCATAATTCCTGCTCACTAGACTGTATGTGTGCAGATTTGCATTTTACCCTTCAGTCTCTACTTTTTCTAGAAGTACCACGGCATCTTATACGATGCCTAATTTCTTAATGTAAAGATAGAGATAACATAGTCTGAGGAAAACTAGACCAGCACTTC
>NW_006287829.1:2580432-2592908 GCF_000327345.1 Myotis davidii | reverse complement strand
ATATACCTTGTGAAACATGTGTGAAGGCAGATTTGATTCTGTATGTCTAAGACTCTAAATTCCCAATAAGGTCCATGCTACTTCTCTAAGGACCATACTCTGGGAAGTAAGGCCATGGAGTTATCTTGGTTCAAATTTCTGTACCATCTTGTGGAAGTCCCTTTAACATTTTGAGAATTACTTTCCTTGACTGTAAAAGGGATATAATAAAACCCAAACTATTTTACCATGTTCTTCTGAACATCCACAAGATTATCATTCTGAAATATATTTTATAAACCATGAAGTTCTACATAAATCAGAGATGCTGATAGGTTTTCTTTTAGTTTTTTTTTTCCATCATTTTCTGGAACCTATTTAAAGCTACCCCTGCATGAGTTGGATCCACTAGCAAATTACTGAGAATTTTCTTTTTGGATTTTGGACAAAGTAATTGGCCTAAGAGTAATCTTTGTGGCTCTTGAGTCTTTTATGGCATACTGCTATGCAGTTGTTTGGGTACCTTAGTATTATCCATAGAAAGTATTATTGGACCATGTTATTTTATCACTGTGCTTACGTCTGGCACAATCCTCTGTTATCAATATGTTCAACCTATTTGCTAAATTAAATTAATAACACCAGGTATTACTTCACTCATCTATTTATTTAGAAAATATAAATAGGTCATATACTCTATCAATATAGGAGATATAAGGATGAGTAAAATGCAATTACTATCCTTAAGATTTCATAACAGGATGTGATTTATTCATAGGTGTTATTATAATGCAATGTGAAGAGGTAAAATAAAAACATATCTAGGGTGATGGCATACAAAAAACTGACATATACTTATGGTTAAATTGTTCAGTAATATCAAGACAGACAACAAATTGTTATGGGAAACTGTAACAAGGATTCTCAATAGTGGTGTTTTTCAGTCATTTATGTGATAAATAAACAGATAACCTGTGACCTTCAAGTTTCCTTTGAGAACGCAGAGCAATAATAATTCACGATTGTAGGAATTTTTTTAAAAGCCCAAATGAAGAATTTGATTAATGGAAAATAAAATGCTATACTGTACAGGACTAAGTACAAGATTAGACAATAATTTTAGAAAAGAAATGATTAGAAAAAAACTTAAAACATTGTCCAAATAGATCCATTGGGACTGCAGACATGTATAAATGCCTATAAATACAACAAATATATATATATATATATATATACACAAATGCACCACAATCTAACTCATTGACTCCTTGATTTTAAGGGTGTCATGGGGCAGAATGACACCAAATTTTAGCTCCTTCAGGGAAGACTCTGAATACAAGCAGACAGTGATTTTCAAAAGAACAGAGTGGCTTTTCTCTCACCTCACCCAAGGGATTATGAATAAATCAAGAAGGGTTCTTTTATGTACCTATTGAAAACATTTACTGGAAAAAAAAAAGCTCTGTTGCTTTGTTTCTTGTTTCTTTTTAACTCAGTGGTTTAGTTAGATGAGAAAGTTATTTGTGTTTAATGCTACTGGGTTTAAAATGAAACATATCTCTTTTATACTTGAACTCTTCTATGCAAAGTCAAATGCCTTTGTCTAGCTGCCATTCCGTCCCTGAATGTGAGTTATTGAGTTCCCAAAGATAGATTTTAAATATGAGAGAATATACCTGCTTTCTTTGTAAAATGAGCTTTTATTTCCTTTTTACCTGTCACTGTGTTCTTTTAGCAAGAAACATAAATGACGGATCCCCCCCCTCCCCTAAGTTAATGTTAAAGATATACTTGCACATTCAAGTTCAGCAACTTTTTCTTAAAGGGGTCATGTTCATGTTTTAGATCAAAGCATTATAAAAGGGTATGTACTGATAAACATAATTCTTTCCTAGGGGAATTAGCTTTTATAGTTGACCTAGCAACAAGACACTAAATTAATTGTTTTTCATAAGGGCTGTTAGTCATAATGGTGACAATTTCACACAATGAACCCACCAGTAATTGAATATTGCCATTCGCTTTAAGTATAATTTAAATAACCCAGCATGTTTAAATGCTGCAGACGGAAGAGGTTCTAAGTGGTTGGAGATGATCCATAAGCTAATTGCTAAGCAGTGGTGGCATTTCCATTTATTATAGACCACTCGGCCATTAATTGTGTACAGTGATACAGTTCACTGGAGTTTCTCATTGAACAAGTTACAAAGGTTAACTGGAGCCAAGTCAAAAAGAAGTCACAATCCAAGGAAGAAACACAGATTCTACTGCATGCATATACACAATAACAGTTTTTAAAACTACAGAAGCCAAGCAACATTTTTATGTTAAAAATACATATTTAATTTATCCTTGTGGAGGGACGTAATATACTAAAATTCCTTGGAATTCAATTTTATTATGCCACTTGTTATTTGTATATATCTTTTCATTTAAGAGAGTTTGAAAGGTCCCAACACACTCTTTTGAACAATATGTATCACTTAATTCATCACATTTTAATGGCACCTCATGAGTTGGATGGCATGGGAGAGAACTAGGGATGCACAGTGCTTTACTATATTAAGGGGAGTGGAGTATAATAATTAAGAGAATGGAATCTCCAGTTTAGAATTAAGATAATATTCCAACTGTGCGACCTTGGGAACACTTCTTGACTTCTCTGTTGTTCAGTTTTCTTACATGTAGAATGAGTTTCATGGTGCAGAATGTAAGAATAGAACTTACCTTATTGGCTTGTGGGAGATAAATGAGTTAATATAACGCAGGGCTTAAAATAGTATATGGCCCAAAGTCAGTATTGGAATAGTGTTAACTAGTATTCACATTAAGTCAGAAACCAAAGTTATTCTATGTAAATTTGAAAACAATTTCTTAATAGTGTTTGTTTTAACCTAGAGAATAAAATGATCTAATCCCATCTCAGTAAATAGATAACTGGCCAACTTTGTCAGAAACATGTATAAAACTCAATTTTGTTTTTAAAATGAATTATAGTGATCTGTTAACTGGGAATAAAAAAGTCTGGCCAGTGTGCTCAGTGGTTGAGCATAGAGCTATGAACCAGGAGGTCACGGTTTGATTCCCAATCAGGGCACATGCCTGGGTTGCGAGGTCTATCCCCAGTGGGAGGAGGGGGAGGGGAAGGGGGCAGCGGGTCAATGATTCTTATAACTGATGTTTCTATCTCTCTCTCTCTCCATCTCTCTTCCTCTCTGAAATCAGTAAAAATATATTAAAAATGAAAAGGAGCTGCCCTTTTTGCTACCTTGATGGTATGGGAAAAGAACACCTTCCTGGGTTTCTCAGTGTTTTCTGTAAAAACAACAACAAAAATCCCAGCCTCCTAAGAGTCTTCACAAACTATGAGCTTTCTATCTATAAACATTTGTTTAGTTAATTGCTTTTATCCAAAATGATAATAAAACTTTCCATCTCTAGGAGAGGGACTGCAGTTACATACCAGAGTAGGCTCCATGTTTAAACTTCCCAAGTTGCCGGAAGACTAGGTCTACTGTCTTTCTGGGTATTTGCATTTCAAGGTACAATGAAGACAGGAAAGTTAGAAGGTGTCAAGAGCAGAGGAACTAGGGCCCATCTCGCTGGATTGGGGAATAGACCCTCAGGTGGGCAGAGGAACAGCTCTTCTCTTCCTTTATAAGCAACATAAATCATGTTTCTTTATCCACCATCTATAAATTGTTCAGCCATTTGCACAGGAGGATAGCCTTGGCTCTTATAATCAATCTAAAGGTAAGGACTAGGGCATAGGGAGAGCAGGGTGGGAAGACATTATTTACTGAGATGTATTTAATGTAAGACTACAAAACAGCTGATTCAGAGCAGCTCCTACACATTCTAGAGAAATTATTAAGGTTAACATTAAAAACCATAAAGTAGGCCAATGGTGAAACACTCTATAGGCTAAACTTGGCAATTAATTTTTACTTCTATAAAAGTCAAAATACTATATGCTATGCTTTAGTAGGAGACAACCTCAAAATCTTAGGGACTTAACCTTATAAATGTTTATTTTTCTTTTATATAAAGTCTGATGCTGGCCCCAAATTTCTTCTAAGAATCTTCATGCAAACATGAAATAATAGAATTGACAGTGGTTCTGCCTTCCGATAGCCAGACTGTCGAAACATTTGCCCTCCTATGTAGATGAGGCAGGACAGGGGACAGTGGGAGAGTTATTTGCCTGTGGTCCTATACTTTGTCCCACAATGTACTTCTCGCAGAGCCCATTAGCCAAAGTAAATCACATGATCCTGCTTACCCCACTGAAAGGAAATTGAGGAGTGAACAATTCCAGTACAGTCAGCTCTTCCTAAAAATTATCACACTAAAACAATAAAACACAAACAACATCGAATGGTGTTAGGGAAACATTAGTGACTTATAACTAAAAAGACAAACATAGAGGCTAAATAAAAATAGTATTAAAGTTTTATAACTGTTTAGTAGGTTAATGTAAAGTGCTGGAGGGAGGGTTGCCTAAAATAGAGTGGAAAGTTCTGGGGTGAACCACCCAGGTAACTGGCAGTTGTTTGTGCAGTACCTACATGGCTCAATGCTGCTGGGTACAGTTTTCTGTCTTCACCTCGTGTTTCTCATGATGAATTTGTGCATAAATACAAACTTCTCATTTTACTTAGTTCTTTACATTGGAACTAGTTCTAGTTTGCATTTTCTTTTTTAATTGATTTTAGAGAGAGATAGAAACATCAATGATGACAATCATCAATTGGTTGCCTCCTGCACGCCACCAACTGGGAATCAAGCCTAACCCAGGCATGTGCCCTGACTGGGAATCAAACTGTGACCTCCTGATTCATGGGTCAATGCTCAACCACTGAGCCACACAAGACAGGCTAGTTTGCTTGGTCAAAACAAGCATTTCATCAAACTGATTGTACCTGGATGGAAAAGAAATCTGGCTATGATTATATTTGTAAAGCCTACAACACCATTTTGTGATTTAAATCTGATTAAAATATTTATGTTTATTATTATTTTATTTAATTAATATATTCTATTTTATCATCCCAATTAGTAATGATCAATTAGCACAAACATTAATTAAAACCCTGGTTGCATGTCTATACTAGTCCATTATTCTGTTGGTTATAGCTGTCCTTTTAGGGGCTATTGATAAGAATTAGTAAATTTATCAAATATATTGCAATTTTCTATGTTGTAAATCACTGTGATTTCTTAATATTTCCAAAAACTGTTGATTATAATCACAGAAAAATGACTCACTTGATTTTTAGATAGTAATTTATCTCCCTTCACAATAAATCACTGACAAAAACACTCACTAAAAAAAACACAAACAAAACACACACACACACACACACACACACAAAACCTCAACTTTCTAATATTTGCATAAAAAATTTTTCCCCTTTGGTTAGTAAGATATTTTGGCCTTTCTGATGCATTATACATTTTTATTGATTTACATTCTGGCCTCTCAAGTATTAGTATAATACATGTAATTTATATTCTGGGTTATATCTTCTTTGTTTTTGTGTGTATGTATCTATGTGTGTGGCTTTGTACATTTCTACTTCATTCCCTCTGATACCTGAGCCAAATAAAAAAAAATTTAAATCCCAGTGGGACCATGAATCCGTTGACCCTACAATCTTTCATTGTTACTCACAGAGTTTATATCTTTACATTCTTCAGGATTCAGGTTGGATTCATGATCAATTTTATAACCACTTATTTGCCAGTTCCCTCAACTCTCTTGCCTCCTTCACTTGAATCTTCCATGCAAATCTCTAACATGATTAAATTCAATGCTTTTCCTATTCTGCATAGGCAGAAATATCACAACTCACTTTACAACCATGAACATTGATTTAAAAACTAATACCAAACTGTGTTAAATACTCTCATTTTAAAAACTATGTATATCAAGAAAGACTTTAGTGTTGCTCAGTATTTATCCTATGTCTAGTAATTTGTATTTTTCTAATGACTTAAAATAATGCCACCCACTTTTCTCCTCAAATGTTCAACCCAACTCTAGCAGAGATGGGCTCGATGGTCACAAAAACCATATCCTGATTATAGAGCTAAACTATATTGTTTCAATTTGTCACAGTTGACAGGTTCATAGTGACTAATTCTTGGCAATGAAATGTGAATACAGATTATGAGGCACTTGAAGATCAAAGCAGTAAAAACTTATGTTCCTTCTCCACACTCCCTTACCGACTCTCCTTGCAGTCTGGATGAAGCCCAAGTTGATGTATTGAGAGCCAAATGTTGAACAGAGCCTGGATCCAAGAACTGCCTGGAAAAATCCATCCATTAAATTAGTTAAACAAAACTATCAAGACAATTAGTAAGTATGAAATGCCCATTCCCTGTGTTAAGCTGTATTTGAGCTGTGACCATTAAAACTGTTTGTATAACCCAACCAGTGTTACTCAGTGGTTGACTGTCAGACTTGTGAACCAGAAGGTCATGGTTAGATTCCAGGTCAGGGCACATGCCCGGGTGGCAGAATCAATCCCCAGTGTGGGGTGTGCAGGAGGCAGCTGATAAATGATTCTCTCTCATCATTGATGTTTCTATCTCTCTCTCCTTCTCCCTTCCTCTCTGAAATAAATAAAATGTTAAAAAACAAAACTTCTTGCATTAAGTATCCTTATATTTACAAACTCATCTCCAGGTTTCACTCTCAGCTGGTAATCTTGCTTTAAAAACATCACTGAAAAAAAAAACAAACTAATAGTAGAGAATTTCTACATGTTACCAAAACTATTAGCTGCTCACATACCTGGAGCTGTAGCCATAAACACAGCCATTTCTTCTTTGGAAATTATTAAAAATTCTACTTTTTCTTTGTAGGTAGAGGTTCAAATCCTATATTTCCTATGCAAGAACATCTTTCTCACAGTTAAAAAAAATCCTTTTACTGCACCATCAAAATTGTTCCCTGGTCATTAATCTCAGTACTTGCTGGTCATTTTCAGTCTCTTTGGTGAATTCCCCATCTTCCCTATTTCTAAATGGTGGATATCTCCAGAGGTTACTATTTTGCTATTTATTTTCTACCTGTACTCACTTCTTAGGTGATTACTCCAAAGCCATGGCTTTGAATACCTATATGTTTATGACTCCTAAATAAATTATCTCTATCCACAATTTCTTCCATGAATTCCAGTCTCATATATCTAAATACAGGTCTTTAACACAAGGACAAGAGTGGAAAAAACAGTCAACATTTGAATAGTCTGTAGTTTTTACTAGTATTGTAACAATATTAATTTCCTACTTTTGATAATTGCACCTTGGCTACTGAGAACAATAATATTGAGGAAAATGGGAGTAGAATGTAAAGGAGGTTTCTGTATTATTTTTGAGAATTTACTGTAAGTCAAAAATTAATTCAAAATAAAAAGTTAATAAATTAAAAAGTAGAAATTGAAGATACACAGAAATACTTCCTAGAAATGATGACCTAGAAAAAAAAATGGAGAAAATTCTATGGGAAATATGGGGAGGCTATTTCAAAAGCTACTCAATGGTACAAAAAAGACAAGTTGCCTATGTTAGAGGACTAGAGGAAGGGCAATTATTTTTGAGCTCTGGGTACACACATGGGGCATGTTTGTGATAAAATTGATGTGCTAGTTTGGGGCTGTTCTGAATTGAAATGAAGAAAAGCAAAAGCCTTGCTTCTCAAAATATTTCAAGCAAGAGAAGACGAAGAATAAGAATCATCCATCATTCTTGCTCTAAACAAGCTTTCACTGGGCATGAGATGAACTTGATGGCCTTAATAAGTCTTTTGTGTTTTCAATTTTTGCTGCTCTATGAACTTGCCTGGTGGTGTATCTGCTATAAATGCTCATGATATGAACAAAATTAATTTCTGTCACTATCACCTTTGATTTTTACATACAGTTGCAGTATATACTCTGTCACTAAGAAGAAATGTTGGCACTTATGTGCTTCTACTGTAATTGCCAGTTTTGTGTCTGTGTGAGTGTTTGCTTGTTTTC
Organism: Myotis davidii; assembly: GCF_000327345.1. Classification (NCBI taxonomy): domain Eukaryota; kingdom Metazoa; phylum Chordata; class Mammalia; order Chiroptera; family Vespertilionidae; genus Myotis; species Myotis davidii. The sequence goes on along the minus strand of NW_006287829.1, from coordinate 2,584,899 downwards.
TAACCCACTGTACCTTGACCTTTAGTTTATCTTTGATCATTGTTTTGGGTATAATATGAACACTGAATAACAATGGCACTCAATTGTAAACTCCTGACAGTAGCACTAATTTCATCTCTGAAATAATACGGAGAAAATACGTGGGTAAAAGAGTGGGAGTGCATTAGGAAAAGTCACAATGTTCAAATCCCAGAAAGGATCGTGTCTGGATAGCTCCCACTCTGAGTGAATGTCAGAAATTATTCTGACATTATTAGTGGGCTAATAAATTCCTGAGCCAGTCAACTTCCTAGAAGTCAAAGCTAAAAAATATTCTGAGGTACAGTCTTCTGTAAGTTATGCAGGCTGCTAATGCCTTTAGTTAATCCTGATTTTAAAAGTATCTAAGACACAATATTTCCATCTTGTATATAAATAAAATATATCACATATTTCAGATGTACATATGAAGTTGGAATTTATCTAAAACATTTAGTCATGGCTTCAAATGTTGCCATTTTAAAGAAGCATGGTAAGATATAGGACTTAACACGTAAACACACTCATGATTCCTCTCATAGACACTCATTCCCCCAGAAGGAGGACATACTATACATGTTGTCTTAGAGGAACGTTTTCAAATTAGCAACATCAACATTGATACACATTGGCCCATCAAATGTAAATTATTTCATTAAACACTCAGAAATGTTAATAGCTAAAAAAAATCTATCATTTAAAAATATTTTTGTAACATTATGAGAAATGACAAGACCTAATCATAAATTATTTCAAACGGTAAATGGTTTAAGCTGTAAATATGCCATCAGTTCCATGTACTGTTGGTTAACTTTTTCTTATTCTTTATCTGTAGCAAACTAAAAGTTTTTATAAGGAATTATCAATATCCAGGAATAGCAGAAACTATTTTGTTTGGGATATGCAAGAAGGCATTATGGATTTAGTCCTTCCTAAGGATTAAGGTTAAATTACAAAGGAAGACAAGAGGCATAGGATATTTAAGGTTGGACACTTGCATGTTTCAATATGGCAGGTAGATGTAGAATGAATTCTTAATACACTCTTGAATTCCTTTGTATTTAGCTAACATTTTGTCATCTTTTATTTTGTAAGTTAGATATGAATTTACTAATGCTTAACAATAATAGTCTTTAATTCCTTCCTATAATGACAAAAGAAAACAATTAGTTGTTAAGGAAAAATGAAAATCTCATTACTGAAACATTTTCAGTCTTAAACAAACAAAAACAAACATCTGGACATCAATTTCTGCTACCTGAATTGGCTCCTGTGCTGAAAAAACCAATAGTTCTGTATTCAATATGAAAAAATATTTCTTTAAAATAATTAGCTATCTGATAAGAATGCCAGAGGCATAGAAAGATTTTTCCCTTTCATCTGAGGTCTCGCAAGCCATTTGAACTGAAGTTAGTCATTTAAATCATCACTGGTAGAAGTTAAGGCACAAGAATAGACCATCCATAATGTTATATCAAAGAGGCTCCTAAACCCCTAAATCTAAATTCCTAATGTAAGTGGGAACATAAATACACTCCTTGCATACTATATGGAAAATAATTCCTATGTAACTTGTTGCCAATTGGAAGGCCCAGTATTAACAATTATTATAAACAAAACCATATAAAAATACTGAAAATTTATATTCACAAATTTCTAATGCAAGTTTGTAGCCAAAAATCTTAAATTAGAAATCTTGCAGGTTACTTGCAGCTGCTTGGCAAATGGAGAGTCAAAATTTACTCTGGAGGAACCCAATTGTGCTCATGGTTGTGAAGAATTTCTAAAATAGATGTATAAGAAAAACAAAAGTCCTATATAATAAAGAGGTAATATGCAAATTGACCATCACTCCAACACACAAGATGGCTGCCCCAATGTGGACAAAAGATGGCTGCCACAAGATGCTGACAGGGGAGGGCAGTTGTGGGTTATCAGGCCATCAGGGGAGGACAGTTGGGGGAGACCCAGGCCTGCTGAGGAGGGCAGTTGGGGGAAACTAGGCCTGCAGGGGAGGGCAGTTAGGGGTGACCAGGCCGACAGGGGAGGGTAGTTAGGGGCAACCAGGCCTGTAGGGGAAGACGGGGCGGGGGGCAGGCCTGCAGGGGAGAGCAGTTGGTGGTGACCAGGCCCGCAGGGGAGGGCAATTAAGAGTGACAAGGCTGGCAGAGGAGAGCAGTTAGGGGCAATCAGGCCAGCAGGGGAGTAGTTAGGTGTTGATCAAGCTGGCAGGGGAGTGGTTAGGGGGTGATCAGGCTGGCAGTCAGAAGCAGTTAGGGGCAATCAGGCAGGCAGGCAAGTAGTTGGGAGCCAGCAGTCCCAGATTGTGAGAGGGATCTCCAACTACCCACGTGATCGGGCCTAAAAGGGCAGTCAGACATCTCTTGAGGGATTCCACATTGGATAGGGTGCAGGCCGGGCTGAGGGACACACCTCCCATGCACAAATTTTATGCACCATGCCTCTAGTGTTATAATCAAAATAGATACAAATTAAATATAAGGAGGAAATGTGAGTGGGAAACTGCACACACACACACACACACACACACACAAATAAACAAATAGAAACAGACACACAAATATTTTATACTAGAGGCCCAGTGCACTAATTTGTGCACCAGTGGGGTCTGGAAAGCCTTCCCTGAGTGGGGTGGATTGGACTAGGCTAATATGAATATTGTCCCCTGGACTGGGAGTTCAACCAGGGGGCGAGGCCAGCCGGCCAACTGTCCATGGCCCCTCCTTCTGACTGGCCTTTCCCAATCAGAGGGGCCACAGGCAGTTGGCTGGCTGACCCTGCTCCTGGTCAAACTCCTAGTCAAACTCCTGGTCCAGGGGACAATTTTCATATTAGCCTATAGCAGTGATGGCGAACCTTTTGAGCTCAGCATGTCAGCATTTTGAAAAACCCTAACTTAACTCTGGTGCCGTGTCACATATAGAAATTTTCTGATATTTGCAACCACAGTCAAACAAAGACTTGTATTTTTGATATTTATTTTATATAGTTAAATGCCATTTAACAAAGAAAAATCAACCAAAAAAATGAGTTCGCATGTCACCTCTGACACGCGTGTCATAGGTTCACCATCACTGAACTATAGGATTATTGCATTAATACAGGAGGATAATAATAGGTTCATAACTTTAAATTATGATCAAGAATGCGTAATAATAAAAATGCTCCCACCAAAACAACAAAATACTGTATTAAAACTAACAATGATGATTTTACTGCAAATTATATACAATCCAGTAAGATTATACATGATTTAAGAAAGAATTAATGAACTGGAAGATAGTATTGAGGAATACTGAGGGCAACTTGAAATTGAGGGAGTCATTTCAAATTGTGAAAGTCTTCAAAGTAATTTAGTCTACTTTATAACTTTGGTATTGAGTATAGTGGTGGTCATTTTATTTTCAAAGAGATACATATATATTTTCTGCAATTTTCCTGGAAGAATTATATATTTCTTATTGAGTTGTAGTTCTTTATATAATATCAATATCTTATTAATTTATGGTTTAAAATTATTTTCTTCCATTCATGAGATGCCTTTTCACTCTTTTTATAGTGTTATTTGATACATAACAGCTACTAATTTAAATGAAGTTCAATTTATTTGTTTCTTTAATTTGTTGCTTATGCTTTTGGTGTCATGTCAAAGTAATCATTGCCAAATTCAATACTTCCTAAAGCAATCTATAGATTCAATGCAATTCCAATTAAATTACCAACAGCATATTTCACAGAGCTAGAACAAATACTCCGAAAATTTGTATGGAACCAATAAAGATCCTGAATAGTCTCAGCAATCTTGAGAAAGAAGAACAAAGTTAGAGGGATCACAATACCAGCTATCAAGTTATACTACAAAGCCACTGTAATCAAAACAGCATGGTACTGGCACAAGAACAGGCAGATAGATCAATGGAACAGAACAGGGCCCCTAGAAATCAACCCAACCCATTACGTTCAATTAATATTTGACAAATGAGGCAAGAGCACACAGTGGAGTCAACACAGTCTCTTCAATAAATGGTGTTGGAAACATTGGACAGATACATGCAAATAAATGAAACTAGAACACCAATTTACACCATACACAAGAATAAAGTCAAAATGGATAAAAGACTTAAATGTAAGTTGCAAAACCATATAAATCCTAGAAGAAATCATAGACAGCAAAATCTCAGACATCTCTCTTAGCAATATGTTGGTGGATACACCTCCTAGGGCAGGGTGGGCAATCCCTGGCATTCCAGTAACTTTTGCTGGCACGTGAAACCCTCTCTTAGAATCTTCCATTTACAATTTTTTTTCTTAATATCGACTTTTTTATTTTTCAGATAAATTCAATGTAGGTGCATCTTAGATAAATAAATGATTTTACATTACATAATTTATCTTAAAGACCATAGACATGGATTGACGAGAGAGGGG
>NW_006287829.1:2567502-2580344 GCF_000327345.1 Myotis davidii | reverse complement strand
ATACATTAAAAAATAAATGTATTTTTCATCTTCTTATACTGTGTTTTTTGTCGCTTGAATGAATTTTTTTATTTCTTCAAGGTTCTTCACATACATACACCTTAAGAGATATCAAGTAGGTGTAACATGTTCTCAAAAAATTAGGGTTGGCACGCAGAAGAATTTTGAGTCAGAGATTTTGCTGGTTTTGGCACGCACTCACAAAAAGTTTGCCCACCTAGTCCTAGGGCAAAGGAAACTAGGGAGAAAATAATTTAAATCCACGGTCTTGATTAAAACTTCTTTATCACCCTCCAAGGTGAGTGTTTTTTTTTTTTTATATTATTACAAATTTCTTTATAAATGCCTTTATTGTAATATTATATATACACCATTTTCTCATATTTGTCTGGAATTTTCTAGATGTTATAAACCCTGATTTATTATTATTGAGACATTAGGTCACAAAAGTTTTTGTTTTATTTTATTTTATGGCTATCTATAAGTCTCTCTCTCTCTCTCTCTCTCTCTCTCTCTCTCTCTCTCTCTCTCACACACACACACACACACACACGGCCATTGCTTGCATTTTAGCACTGATGCTTCCCCTGTAAGAGCTATCTATATTGGTGTGTCTCTAAATTATTCTGGTCTGTACTGCTCTCCAAACATCACTTTATTTATTGCTCCTGCAGAATCACTGCCTCTGCTCCCTGGTCCTCATGCTCACGGACTGATTGCACATTGATAGGTTTCCGCTTCAGTCCCATGCAGAAGCCATCTTTCATCCTCACCATCAAAATTCCAGAGATAATCTTAAGAGATAATTATTGGTCTTTCAAGACTTATTCAGATGTTCATCTGCTATCTTTTTATTGAAAGAATATCAAGAGCATAGAGTACAAATAAAAATAAAAATTCCCTAGACCTGCTACTATGACTATCAAGGGTGTGTGTGTGTGTGTGAGAGAAAGAGAGAGAGAGAGAGAGAGAGAGAGAGAGAAATTTCCTACAAAAAATGTAAATTTTAATTTAGGTTAGAACCAAATGTGATTATTTTATATTATAAATATAAGTGAAAAAATTCTAGCACAGGGCGTGAGGCCTTGAATAGCGGGTATTTGAAGAAACTGTGGTGAAATGTTTGTGAACTTTGAGTTTTAATTTAAAGTTAGATTGAATTGTCCTTTAGTACCTATAAGTTGTTTTAGTAACTCCCTGAGAAATAGACAATTGTCTCAGATGTATTTTATGTTGTTTGAATCAATTAGAAAAAGTAAATGTGCTAAGAAATGGCCCAATATCAAGGAATTAAGCAGAAACAGATTCTAAAAGTTTGTTCTTCTAATCATTAAATGAATAAATGGGGTCCAAATAGACAGCAAATGATTACACTCTAGTACGGTATCTGTCTTTGTTTATATCTAGTAAACAAGTCCCAGCGTTTCAGTCATGTGGCAAGCAAAACTTTAAAATCCTACTTTGCACTTGAATGCTGACTGCATTGTGTAATATTATATGTTGAGTGAATTTAGGTAAGGCGGTTGTTTGGGAATGTGATGAGGATTAGGCATGGAGATTTATGTCACTGAGAAATATCACTCTCCCCCTCCCTCTTCTGTGCCACCTCACCAGGAAAAGAAACTATTGAGAAACCAGTCTTGTGAAAATGATAATCGATGTCATGGAAAATGAATAGGTTGAAAACAGCTTGATAGTTAAAAGCTTTAAGTGATTCCTCAGCTCAGCCCTCAGTGGGATGCTTTCCACATTCAATGACTAGATGAACTCATCTGATGTGCACCACTTAATGCAATTAGAATTAGAAAATGCTTTGATTAGACAGGAGGCAAGCTGTAAAGGATGAGAAGCCATTCTTATTCCTTTCTGCAAAGCTTGAACTTATATGAGCATTAAGAGGAAAATTGACTGCTTTTTAGACTTGGTAAAAATTGTAGCAGTGGATAAATTGCAGAGCCCCTGATAATGTCTATCTCAGGGTCATCATGTCCTTTTGGAAGCAAACTAGTATTTTAAATAGGCCCAGACTAGTTTAGCTTATTGAAACATTTCAGCAAATTACATTATCATTACTGATTCGAAGGAATTTCTAAGCAAATATTTAGTGGTGATTAAAGGTGATAGCACAATAACCTGAGATAAGAGGTTATACTTGATAATCCTATGAGAAAACTTAAATTCAAATCACACTTTATGCTATTAGATAATAAACTTGAACTATTCAGCTATATCAATTTAAAATTATTATAACATCTTGGTGAATTGAGTTATCTATTTATTCGCTCATAAATACAACCAGTATTTATTGAGCAGCTACCACTCACCAAATTTACCTTAAAGTGATAATTAGAGGTCTTGGTGAGACTCTGCCTTATTATGTGACTTCTACTATGAGAGCATACTTAATAAGTTTTATACCGTTTTTTCTTGTATTTCCCTCATCATTTATTAGTATTCTTGGAGTGATAAAATAAGTTATTTGTTAATATTTACAGATTTTGTGATTATCTTTTTAAATAAATTTTAATAAAAATGAAGAAAGCAAAGGCAAAGGTAAGAATACATTATATGTAAAAGTAGAGGATAATAATGGATGAGACACAGAAATGAAGGAAACCAGAAATTGCTCTAGCTGGATAGAGAGTCAGGCTGCTAACTGAAGGGTCCTGGGTTTGATTCCCATCAAGGGCACACACCCGGTTGTGAGCTCAATCCCCAGTTGGGGGCATGTAGGAGGCAGCCAATCAATGAGTCTCTATCATCATTGATGTTGCTATCCCTCTATCCTCTCTCTTCCTCTCTGAAATCAATAAAAATATATTTTAAAAAATCATATTTTGTTAATAAAGTATTTTCTAGTGCCAACATTTTATGTAAATTGGCCCAGAAATTTTATTGTCATGCAGAGTGATTTAATGAAAATCTACCCAGAACCTTGGAAGTCTAGAAATGTAAGTGCTCCAAAATAGAAAGATTGATAACTATCCTATATAATAAAATGCTAATATGCAAATAGACCGAACCACAGAACAACTGAACAACCAGTCGCTATGATGTGCACTGACCACCAGGCGGGTGCACATGGAACATGGCGGGCATGGGCAGCAGTCAGCAGAGTGTGGAACATGGCGGACATTGGCTACAGCAGAATGGTGGAGCTGGTGAGCAGGGATGCCAGGCCAAGGTGGGGCACCAGTTGCTGCCATTGGGGCAAGCCTCTGGTGGTTACTGAAAATTCTTTGCTCCCGCGCACCACAGTCCCGCCTGGCACTCGCACCTGCTGCCAGCTCTGGCCCCGCTTGCACTTCAGTGGGTGTGTGTGGCAGCTGCAGGCCCAGATAACCCCTCAGGGCTTCTCCATCCTCCCCTGCTCCTGAGGGGCAATTGGGGCAGCAGCCGCACTTGCACCCACTGCTGGCACCGGCCCCAATAGCTCTGTGCCATCAGTAGGTGTGAGTGGAGCCGTGCCATCAGCATGTGGGAGGGGTGGTTGCAGGAGTGGGGCTGCTGGCAGACAGGGGACCAGGAGGCCATGGTAGGAGGGTCTGGACGGGGGCCTGGAGGATGGGACGAGACCCACCCCTGTGCCCACTGCAGCCTGGCAGCCCATAGTGCCTTTCAAGGTGCACAAATTTGTGCACTGGACCCCTAGTAATGAATATTGTAGAGAGGTTGAGAAAGATGGGACTACATTCACTGGGTCACACACCTAAGGGACCACTATATATGATTGTTCCAAGTTTCTCTAATATGTTTATTATATATTTTTTTTATTTCTCAGCCCTCTTACATGGTTTTTAATATTATTTTTCTACCTGTTATAACTTCTCTTGCTTTCACTCAAGTGTTTCTCAGAACACAAGCATAAAATAAAAATTCCTTAGGTGGTATATAATAATTACTATGATTTACCAGCCACTTTATTCATCAGCTTTTAGATTTCTTAGGTTTTAACTCTACTAAACAACTTCTAAGTTTATGTAATGCTGTTTCCAGTATTCATGCTTCCATACATGTGATTTTTCTTGCTTGGAGGAACTTTCCTAACATTCTATCCACAAAATTATGAATTCCTCTGAGAAACTTGCAGAAATACCAGAACATTATTATCCACTTGTGGCTGTGGATATGAGCTTGCCAAGTTTACTAACAACCAATCATTGCTTCTTCTTAAGTGCATATTTACTATGTTGCAGGCATTCTGAAAAGTGTCCATGTGTATGATTATTACCTCAATCTTATCACCACAAGGAGTGATGAGAACTAAGAAGAAATGGTTCTTAGCAAAGTTCAGTAACTTGCTCCAGGTACCGATAAGAAGGTATGGAATCAAATCCAGATCTCCATATCTACAAAACTCATGCTCATTACCACTGAATGTGTAGATGTAAAGATGCGTTATTTGCTTGTTCTTTCATAGCCAAATCTCATCACCTAGTTGTGAAATCAGTTCATTTTTTTCTTAATTAAAAAATACGTCTCTGGAAGTTAGGAAAAAATGCTTCCCTTTTGCTTGAGTCGCTCCACATTGCTAAGCTATTTCACAGATCAGTTATATCCCTAATCTATTTTGAGCAGGACTCTTTTCTTTCTTTTTTTTTTTTTCAAAGACAAACCAAAAACTCATGAACTGGCAAGACAACAACAACAAAAAGCCCTCATATTAACAGACAAACAAATATCAGGTTGGCTTAAGTCTAGGAAATACTGTATGATTTTGGAAAATTGCTAGATCATTAATAAAAATACAGACACACTACCAAGTACACTTTATAAATCAGTCCAAACCTTAACTGCCTCTGAAAATTATTTTAAACCCTGACCACAGTGATTCCTTCATGTAAACTTTCACATGTAATAATGGATTAGTGTTGAAACAAAATATTAAACAGAGCAATATAAAATAAGTCTATTCTCATTATAAATGCTATGGGTACTAGTGCTTGGGATTATAAACTTTACAAAATTTCTTTTTAGTTGTTCATTTCTGTTTTTCACCTTTGCTGTATTTTTTAATCCAAAATATTATATGGTATCTTATATACATCATTGTAGGCATTTCTAAAACATTATGCTCATTTTTTAAATTTGTTGTTTGTTTGCATATACATAGTGACATTATCACTGTTAGCACAATTACCAGTAAGTCTTTGGTATAACAATATAACTTCTTTTAATCTATTGATTTTTCCAACTAGGTTAGAAATGCATTTTAACTTTAGTTTTTTTCATTTGTAATTTTGACAATCAATTTAGAGCCTTGTTATATTACGAACTAATGTTATGAAGTGTAACAAAATTATTTTGCTCATTAGGAACCTAAAGATCTGCACTTAGTTGTTTCTCATGTCTTTCCCTGCTACTAACTGTCCTTCAAAATCCTATTCTACTTAATCTTCTAAAAGCTTGTAGATTATCTGTTGTTTTTTTAAAAAAATATACTCTTCCAATTGTATTGGACTCTTTTCTTTGTTATTTTAGGTAGCTTAGTATTTTAGGTAGCTTAGAATTACACTGATGATTATTTGGTTCTATCATGGCATTTATGAGTAATATTGGAGAAATCCTACACCAACATAGATAGAAGGTTTAAGAATACCACTGTCACTTTCACTTTCAATAGAACTAATTATTGACCAACTTTACGGAAAGCATATTAGATATTTATGTATTACTTACTACATCTTTTTTTTACATATGACCATATGTAATAGAAGGATATTGATCCCAAATATTTGAACTTAAATTTCAATATATTTAAAGGTTTAGTAAATATAATAATAGCTATATTTAATATTAAGGTGGCAGATATGAGTGTAAGATCAGCAGAGTTGTAACTTAAACATGTAAGGTCCCAAATCCATAAAATAGACTTCTCAAATGCTGTCCATATTATTCACCTGAAACAACTATATGACCAAATTGACTCATTTGTTTTATACTTGATGACAGCATATAGCTTTGAAGCTTTCAATGAACTGCCATTCTTGTAATTGGATATACCATATTCAATACTGCAATGACATTATTTGACCATGTCCATGTGCTATGTTATATGCCAAATGAAAATAATAAATTTTAATAGTCTACTAGTTTCAAATTCTTGGTCAAGGCCATCATCTCATAGGAAGACATCAATTAGAAAGGAAATGTATAGAAATACTGATAATTGGATAATACAAACATTTAGGAGGAAAAACAACCAATAACATCAATGTATTTGCATATGTGAATAGTATTGTTTTTGTACTAGTTAAAGACATACATAATTTTAATATAAACTTTGTTTTAGTTGGTATTGAGAGAATTTGAGAGCAATTTTGGAAAGAAATTTCTTTGGAATTTAAAACTAAACCATGTGGTATTAATAAAAGTACTAAAATAATTACAGTAGTAAATTTAGATCTGACATTATGAGGACATTTCACTAACAAATGAAACTTTCAATTATGCCTATTATTCAATAGCCTTCAATTGGAAAAGATAATCTCAGATTATGGTATTAAAATGAAAATGCTTCAACAAAGACAGTGTAACTTTCAAAAGGTCATTGCATTAATTTAAATATGTATTACAAAATTGTTAAATACCTGAAATTATTATTGTCTCACAATAAAGTCAGTATAGACATATAATATATAACTTAATCCAAAATAATTGTTTCAAATCACAAAATTGTAAAAATACTGTAAGTATTTTGTGAATGAAGTTCATTCTGATGATAATATAATTAAAAGAACTGTGGGCATGTTACAGGATTCCAGGGCAGGAGGAACAGGGAAACTGAGACAGGAAAGTTAAAACAAAGCCAAACAGTGTGGGCAATTTTCAGCTGGCTTATAATGTACAAACCATTATCTTTCCCAGCCAAGAACATAGAGCAAATGGTAAACAACAAGCAAACAAACAGAAAAACAAGAAACAAACAAAAAACAACTCCCTGAGAGAATACAGAAAGGGAGAGGGAAAGGGGGCAGGAAAAAGGCTGTTTTACTCCCTAAGCAGAGAAGCCGGGATCTTTTCATGAATTCTGGGAAGGTCCCAGCAAAGTACAAAAAGGGACCTTGAGAATTAACCTGTACTAAAACAATCAGCTGAGGAATTTTGAAACCTATAGACAGGTGGGTATATAACGCCTCAGACCCCCACCCAACTTGCTTTTCAGATTAGCTAAGAGCCTATACATCATAAGCCAGATGTATAGATATGCGTGCTTTTGCTTTTTTTTCCCAATAAAAGTGCATGCTTTAATTGTTCTAATAAATTGGATTTTCACAACACAGTCAAGGCCTCGTATAAATTCATTTATATGAGAGGACAAGGATTGAGGATGGGGACAGCCCTCTCCCACCGTGTCAGGGGTTGTCCTGTCCGGTGTCACTGTGCAAGGTGCCTATAACAGGCAGAACTTACATTCCAAGGATAAGGGTGGGGGTGGGGAAACTTTTATCACCCTAGTTCTGCTCAAGGGTCAAGGTCAGTTCCTCTTGATGCCCTTTTTTTCTGTGCCAGCCAACATCCAATGCAGGGCAGGTACCACATTGTGTTTATTCATCTTGTATTTCTAGTGCCTCCAATCTGTGATTGTTTTTCAGACTATTCTTGCCCTTCATGACCTTGATGGTTTTGAGAAATATGCCTCAAGTATTTTGCAGAATTCCATTCAGTTTAGGTTTGTCTGATATTTTCCCATGATTATACTGAGGTGATGGATTTTGGGGAAGAAAACCACATAAATTATATACCTACCTCATCACATCATGATAGGGGTCAAAGCACTTATGTGACATTATTGGATGATGTTCACTTTTATTCCTGAGGGATTACATTTGTTAGGATTCTCCAATATAAAGCATCGATCCAGGGGTCCGCAAACTTTTTAAACAGGGGGTCAGTTCACTGTCCCTCAGACTGGTGGAGGGCTGGACTATAGTTTAAAAAATAAAAAAACTATGAACAAATTCCTGTGCACACTGCACATATCTTATTTTGAAGTAAAAAAACAAAACAGGAACAAATACAATATTTGTATTTGCATGTGGCCTACGGGCCGTAGTTTGAGGACCCCTGGATCAGACCATCAAACCTCAGAGGGAAAGTAAGGGAGGGAGGGGATAAGGGGGAGAGATCAACCAAAGGACTTGTATGCATGCATATAAACCTACCCAATGGACACAGGCATGGGAGGGAGGGGGCGGTTGAGGGCATGAGTGTGTGTGGGGGGGCAATGGGGACGATAAGGACACATATGTAATACCTTAATCAATAGAGAGAGAAAAAGAATCACATATTCTATGTGTTAAAAGCACAAACACTAACTGAAGCCCACGTTACAAAAGGAATTGAGTTCATCTCTTAAAATGTACAAGTCAATGTATTGAAATTCATTTAAAATGATTTTAGGTGAACTTTTTCAACATATTAAATAGTGTGGATAAATCTAAAATGAGATCATAATAAAACATAAATAAAAGTTGCTACTTAACATCATTGAAACAGAATTTTATTCAATACTTATCATTTCATAGACTTTAATATGAACATTTAATAAAAAGCCATATTTTAAACTTCTGAGATTAAAATTACCTTCCTCTTGCAATACATTCTTGAGCTGATTGTTCCTAAAACTATAATGGTAAATTGAGAACAATGATAAGAGCTTGATATCAGGTTTTCTTTTATCTACTATTGAAAGTTTTAAAAAATGACATCAGATAATAGGCTATATTAAGAAGTATTTAGATTCAGCACATAATTTGGATTTTTATTGTATTTATTTTGACTCATTTTTGCAGATAGTAAGGTCCTAAAATATATATTTCCTTTTTTTAAACTATTTTTTCAGTGTCTATGTGTTCTAAAAATCCTATTTCCCCCCACCACAGACATTTATAAAATGTTATTGTTTGATTGCTAAAACATCATACTTTAATTTTACAAATTCTCCCCGTGCATATTTAAAACAAAAAAAGTCATATATTGCTGAAATGAAGGCTCTATGCAATTCCATCTCATAATGCAACCAGGATGCTGGACTAAAAATCTATATCCTATTATCTCTTTATTTGTTGAGAGATTTGTATATTTTTTCCCCTCTAACTTAAAAAGTGAATATCTAGAGCAGGCAAGCAGCCCACCCTAAACTATTTTTTCTTGTTTTCATGCAATGTATATTAACAAAATATACACGCTATATAACTATCGGAAATTTGTAACTGCAACCAAGTAAAAAAGCTAAGATCACAGAGCAATTGACAAAGCAGCCCCAGGCTCACTTAAATCTCTGTGAGTTAAGAGGTCATTTGTTGAAATTGAGCTGGAGAATTTGAACCATTATCTCAGTAACGATTGATTTTCCACCTTTTCCTGTTTCCGGAATGATTACTTTCTATAATATCATTAAATAGTCTTCATGCTGGACATGGGACTGTGCTGTCTACCTGCCCCTTCTGGTAGCAATTGTGTTCCAGCTACTGAGAATTTGTCAGGTTGAGCTCTTCCAGCCACCTGCCATTTCCGGGGTGTGCCATTTCCAGCCACCTGCCATTTCCAGGGTGTGCCATTTCCAGCCACCGGCCATTTCTGGGGTGTGCCATTTCCAGCCACCTGCCATTTCCGGGGTGTGCCTTCAGCCACGGAGAGCCAGCTTTCCAAATATCCCATCCCTCCCAGGGTAGACTATAGAGGCAGGGGTGCAAAGGGCCTTGTATTTTGGGCCAACACAAGACAATTCTGATTGACATTTTAGGTCTACAGCTCTTTGGGGGTCAGCTGAGGTTATCTTTGTGCTGGGCAGCTGGATTGTACCCTCTGCACAACCCTCCTTTACACTCCATTGTACAGGTGTGGATCCTAACGAACCTCCCGCACACCAGACTTCACTTGAATCTGCCTCTCAGAGACCAGCACCTGCAACTTTCTTCTTTGTTGACAGCTAAATTGAATCATATGGTTCTGATTTCTACCCCATTCATGTTTCCTGTAGATGTTGCATTTATTATGCACACAGACTCTATGTTATTTAGGAAACAAGAGTTTAGTATATTGTTTAAGGAGATATTTAGGTAAATATGGAAGATATATGTATACAATTCCCACCCAGACTATAATGCATGTGAATTTATTTTGATAATCATGCACTATTCTTTCTTTATACTAGATATGCACACATATGCATATGCATCTCCTGTCAACTTCAAACAACTATGTGTTAAGGGTTCAGTTTCAAAGTGAATTATGCAACAACTTTATGTGTCTGTAAAACTTTTTTGTTTGTATTAAACATAAAAAACTGTAGAATCATTTTGATTTAGCCTTTTAAATTTTCCCATATTATAAAATGAGAAATGTGATAAAGTGATTACTATGAAGCATATTTGAAATGGACCACTTAACTTCAGAATTGTGTGCATTAGGAATTGTGAACAGTATATGTTGTTGTTTACTGTAGCTGATAATTAAAAGAGTGTAAATTAAACAACATTAGCTTGCTATTTGTTACTCATGCAATTTGAAAGACACAAATGGTAATAATTTTTAGTGTTTAGGGAAAGTCACAATTTTTATGCTACATCTATGGATAGAATTTGATATCCTATCTAATAGTAGAGAAACATGGTAATTTACCGTAATTTCGCTACCCTTCCCATTGACTAATCAGCGAGATATGCAAATTAACAGCCAATGAAGATGGCAGCCGGCAGCCAGGCAGCTGAAGCAAACAGGAGGCTTGCTTGCTCCAGTGATGGAGGAAGCCACGGTTCCCCGCCTGCCGCTGCTGGGCTTTGAGCTGCAGTCTAAGAAACAATGTTGCAAATATAGAAGTTAAACAATCCCCAGAAACCTGCTTTCAGACAGCCCAGCCAGCTGAGCTGGAGTTGCAACAGTGTATCAATTATAGAACCCAAACAAACCAGATACCTGCTTTCAGCAGCCGAGGTCTCAGAGCTGGAACAAAGCCTCAGAGCTAAAGCCAGCTCTCAGTTCCAGTGACAGCCATAGAAGGTAAATAAATCCCAGAATAAAACAAACAAACAACAACAACAACAACAAAAAACAGAAAAAAAGGAGAGGTTGGGAGCTTCAGTCACCTGCCAGCCTGAAAATGGCCCTCAGCTCCTCACCTAGACTAGCCAGGCACCCCAGTGTGGACCCCCACCATGAAGGAGGTGTGACCAGCTGGAAACAGCCATCATCCCCTCATCCAGGCTGGCCAGACACCCCAGTGGGGACCCCCACCCTGAAGGGGGTGTGACCAGCTGCAAATAGCCATCACCCTCTCACCCAGGCTGGCCAGGCACCCAAGCGGGACCCTGACCCTGATGCAGGATACCCTTCAGGGCAAACCAGCGGGCCTCCACCTGTGCACCAGGCCTCTATCCTATATAGTAAAAGGGTAATGTGCAAACTGACCCTAACAGCAGAAGGACTGGGAATGACTGGTCACTATGACACACACTGACCACCAGGGAGCAAATACTCAATGCAGGAGCTACCCTCTGGTGGTCAGGGCGCTCTCAAATGGGAGGAGCTTTGCTCAGCCACAAGCCAGGCTGATGGCTGCCAGTACAGCAGTGGTGGTGGGAGCCTCTCCTGCATCCTCAGCAATGCTAAGGATGTCTGACTGCAGTTTAGGCCTGCTCCTTGCTAGCAAGTGGACATCCTGCGTGGGCTGCCGGGCTGCCAGAGGGATGTCTGATTGCCATCTTAGGCCGAATCCCCTGGGGAACGAGCCTAAACCAGCAGGTAGTCATCCCCTGAGGGGTCCCAGATTGTGAGAGGGCACAGACCAGGCTGAGGGACCCTCCCCCCCCCGGCGAGTCCACAAATTTTTGTGCACTGAACCTCTAGTCCTATCTAATAATAGCAACATGGTAATTAACCGTACCTCTGACATGCTTTCCATTGGCTAATCAGGGCGATATGCAAATTAACTGCCAACCAAGATGGTGGCCAGCAGCCAGGCAGCTAAAGCAAACAGGAGGCTTGCTTGCTCCAGTGAAGGAGGAAGCCAAGGTTCCTCTCCTGCCACTGCTGGGCTCTCAGGGTGCTCTCTAAGCAACTATGTTGCAATTATAGAAGCAAAACCATCCCCAGAAACCTGTGTTCAGCCAGCCGGGCTTCAGCCAGCAGGACCACAACAGTGTTTCATTATAGAACAAACCCAGATACCTGCTTTCAGCAGCCGAGGTGTCAGAGCTGCAGCCAGGTCTCAGAGCTAAAGCTGGCTCTCAGCTCCAGTGATAGCCATAGAAACGGCCCGCAGCCCCTCACCCAGACTGGCCATGCACCCCAGTGGTGACCCCCACCCTGAAGGGGGTGTGACCAGCTGCTAACAGCCATTATCTCCTCATCCAGGCTGGCCAGGCACCCAATTGCGGTACCCCCTCCCTGAAGCAACAAGATGGCGGCTAATTTGCATACAGAAGGTGGGCGACAGTGGGCAAGGCTGTCCGTGGTCTGGGACCCGGATCCATGACCTGCCGGGTGGGGGGCAGTGTTTGAGGCTGCCCACAGTCCCGGGACCCAGATCCATGATCCTTCCCAGCGGGGTGGCAGCTTGCACAGGGGCGGATTGGCTGGGGTTGGGCAGGGCAGGACACATGGCTTCCACGCAGCCCCAGTTACTCTGGGAGGTGAGCAGCGCAGCGAGCCTCTGGACAGGGGAGGCAGGCCGGCAGAGGGCAGCCTGTACTCCCCACATGGTGGTTACAGCTGTGAGAGGAGCCTGCAGGCTGAGCTGAAGTAGCGCCTGCAGGCCATCAGCGCCCGGGAGTGGCTGCACAAGATCTGCCTCCTGACCCAGAAAGTGCAGGATCTCAGGGACAGCCACCATGGCGGCA
>NW_006287829.1:2550655-2567201 GCF_000327345.1 Myotis davidii | reverse complement strand
GCTGGAGCAGATGCAGACAGACACACCTGGTGGGCGTGGGCAGCCCTCGCTGAGGTGCATTTGGTCAGCGTTCAAGATCAAAGACCCAGAGGCGGAGAGGAATTCCGTCCTCTCAGTGAAACAGTGGGATAGTCGGGGTGACTGCAGAGGAGGAATGTGCACTTTGGGTGCCAGCACCCATGAACAAAGGCTGTCCTGACTGAGCCTCGCTTGCTTAGGGCCTAGTGCACTCCTGTCAGGCAGCATGTGACAGGACATGCTTTTCCGAATTAATGAGAGAAAACGTCGATTCTCCTGCTGCCCACAAAGGTGGAAAGTGAAGTGGGGAGACATGTGGGGAGTGAGCGAGGTTCCCTGTCTGGGGGTTCCAAATCTGCTGTTGGTTTCTTCACCACTAACCAGAGATATACAGGGTGTCCCCCCAAAATGTATATACACTTTGAATACCTACTAATTCCAATGGTTTTAAGCATAAGAAAGATACAACAATGGAGCTGTTATCTGTTAAAAATGTGGGCACAAACAGGCAGTCGGACATTTCCTGAGGAGTCTCATATTGGAGAGGGTGCAGGCCAGACTGAGGGGCCCCTTCCCCCCCCCGCCCCCCAGTGCATGAAATTCGTGCACTGGGCTACTAGTATGTTTATAAAAAGAAATCTTTTGAAGGGTGTTTACATAGTCATAGGCTTTATAATGGCCTTTCCATATGTAGAGATATAAAATAAAGTAATTGTTCTAGATTAAAAATTTTATTCTAAGTACTAAATAAATTGAATACTTTAGAGCAATTAAAAATATGCTTAGGAAGAATTTGTACCCTCTGCACAACCCCTGAGAAAAATTGGAACAATTTTGGTTGAAAAGAAACTTTCTGTTATAACGGAGTATTGTAATACCAGTTATAAAATTTGGATATTTTACATGGACAAGCAGATGTGTAGAATCTATTTCTAGGTTTTTAAGTTTATGGACAATCTTACTAATAAAAGCCTAGAGCAGTGATGGCGAACCTTTTGAGCTCGGCATGTCAGCATTTTGTAAAACCCTAACTTAACTCTGATGCCGTGTCACATATAGAAATTTTTTGATATTTGAAGCCATAGTAAAACAAAGACTTATATTTTTGATATTTATTTTATATATTTAAATGCCACTTAACAGAAAAATCAACCAACAAAATGAGTTCACGTGTCACCTCTGACACGCGTGTCATAGGTTCGCCATCACTGGCCTAAGTGGTCCTCACTCTGTCACTCCGTGATGCTCTCACATGGTCACAAGATGACTGTGCACACAGCGGAAGCAGGACCCGGTGTCTGTGCGAGGCCTGGGGGTCCCATGGCTCTGTGAGGCTCAGAGGAGGCCTGTCCCAGCGTCTCCGTTGCCTTGCGCAGAGGAAGCGGGTCCTGGCGGAGAGCCTCACCACCATGTGTGGAGGAGATGGGTTGCAGTGGAGTGTCCCTGCCTCCTCCAGCTCCACGGGGGCAGGTCCCAGCAGCTTCTCCACGCAGCTTCCCTGGCCCCATGCGCGCTGTGGAGACGGGACCCCTGGCTCAGGCCTACCTCTTTGGGGCAATCCATCGAGGAGTCCCGGAGGGGTGGTCGGGGCCTACCTATTTGGGGTGATCGATCACGGGGCTCCAGCACTCTGAGAGGGCACAGGCCAGGCTGGGGGACACCCCCCACACTCCCAGAGTGCACTGGGCCTCTAATATTTATATACTTCCATCATTTTTGTTTTCTAATTTCCAAAGATATCTTAAAAGACGCAAAAATAAAATCATGAATAGCATAACTATAAAAACTAAAAATATTTTTTATATTTATTGCATTAATTATTCTGGTAACTAAAAGCTGTTACAGTTTAAAAGGGGGAGATGAATTAGCTATTAAACCACTGTTTCATAGACCTCTCAATGGAACACATTTTGGGGGGAAATACTTAAATATAGTTATGTTTTTTACCTACTAAATAGCTGAAACAAATTAATTCACTAACCACTATTGACTGACTGCCTTTTGTGTTTAAGGCAATTTGCTTCAGTCATCTACATCTTTAGTTCTAATAACTACGAGCATAGGAATGAAAGCAGCAAAGAATGTAAGTAATTAGGATAATAGTATATTGGGTGCAGAAAACATTTATTCTAGTCCCAGCTGTGCCTGTAATGAGCATTTAACCCTTCAGAAGAGCCACCCACCTGCTTGGGCCACATTTTTCTCTTCTGTATAATGATGAGGTTTAAGTGGAAAATCTCTAAAATCTTCCTCCACTGTGGCAGTGCATCATCCTAAAGGAACATTGGGAATGGGGGGTGAGGTTGCATAATCTTAACCAGTACAATATATACAGATGCCTCTTAATACAAGATAGCTATGCTCCATCATCTCTTGGTTGTTGTCGACTTATTGACTGGAAGCCATGATTAGTTTTACCTCAAAAGAAGGGCAAAGAAAAAAAAATTTTTACATGTCATGGATTACAGGTAAGTGTTTTTTGTTGTTGTTTCTGTTTTTTGTTTGTTTTGAGGGGGTTAATATAGAAAAACAAGATTATCTTGATTACCCATGGCATTTATTTTTGTAAAAATAATTTAAGCATGCCTGTGGCTTTGCCTTCTCCTTCTTCCCCCACAGCATGCATCTCCTAAACTCTAAGGGAACCCACAAGACTTGCGAGTAATGGGTAGAAGCAGATTGTTACCGCTAACCCCCTGAACCTGTATCCAAGGCCTCCTTTCCCCTGACTTCCCAGTGAGCTAAAGCAGCCCGCCTTGGCTCATTTCTTTCCTGACATTTGCAGAGAACCAAAGCAGCCAACCAGGGCTCTCCCGTTCCTTCTTCTATGCTGAGCCCGTCCTGTTTGGCTACCTCCAGCTTTGATAAATGTACCCTCCTAATCACCTGCACTCATGGCTGGCCCTTGACGGTTCTACTCAGGGCCAGGAGCCCTGTGCAGTAACACCCAGTCATTTCTGACTTCCCCGTTTCATTCCCTAGTTCCCTAATGCTGCCACCACCTTCTGTTTATCTTAAATGTCATCATCATCACCTCTCAGTGGAACATGGAATCGGGATGGGCAGTGTTTAGGTAATGTTATGAGTTTTGTATTCCTTCTTCATGTTGATGGCTATATTTAAGATGGGAGCTAAAATGTAAAACTATCATTCAGGTGGGAAAAAAAGTCATTTCTTTTTAATTTTTAATTTTTTTAAATATATATTTTTACAGAGAGGAAGGGAGAGGGATAGAGAGTTAGAAACATCGCTGAGAGAAACATCGATCAACTGCCTTCTGCACACCCCCTACTGGGGATGTACCGGCAACCAAGTTACATACCCTTGACCGGAATCAAACCCCAGACCCTTCAGTCCACAGGCCAACGCTTTATCCACTGAGCCAAACTGGTCAGCCCACAAGTCATTTCTTGAAACCTTAAGATGTTTTAGTAAGAGGTTTTAAAATCAAGTTCTTGTTTCTAACAAAAACAAACAAACAAACAAACAAAACACACCCCACAACAACACTTTATTTGGATTGTGCTGGTAGTTTCTGCATGCTCACTGAAACATCCGGCTTTGTTTTAATTCTTGTAAAGTCTTTCTGCGTATGTGCAAAATACAAAAAGATCCGTTGGCCCCATGTTGATCTTTGAGGTCATGCTCACTCATTGATGCTAAAACTTGTCAATAGTAGCATCCTTGAATTAAGAGAACATGGATTTTGGAAAAAAAAGGATCAATTACTCTATGTTCTGTATCAGAAGTATTTGTTAAGCAAATTCAAACTTTCAAAACAGGTTTGTACTCTATCTCAGTCAGATTTGTAAACAAAATATTAGAATTAAGAGATCCTTAGATGGCAACCAATTACCCATCCAAAACAATCCAACCCCTCCTGTAATAGCCTTAATTGAAGGTTTTAACCTGGATTACCTTGCCTATAGTTTCTGTTTGTTACATTGCCTCTTCCTGAGAAACACAGCTAAAAGTATCTCTTCTGTAAGAGATTTCCTAACCCATTTCTGCTACGTTGAGCAAGTCAACCTTTCCTACCCAGACTGGTTTCATAGGAAGTTCATGCTCAAGACAAAGACCGTTATACACAGGGTGAACCCAAACACCCGAACTATGTCTCTGGTGGTTTGGCATAGGACGCTGCCCGGTGTATGATAACCAGTTATGTTTGAGAAGGACACTGATAACATCTGGGCATAATTAAGAACTTCAGTAATTTCATGCCTTAAAAAAATTATAAATACCCTATTTTGAAATGAAGATAACAAAATAAAAGCAAAAACTTTTCCAAAATATCCATGAACACATACATGTTGATTTTAAACTTGTTTATGTCTAGAGTTTACATTTCCCTTTTTATTTTTCTGGGGTATTCTTATATTTGCACATGTATATCCTGCCTAATAGGTAATTCATTCTGCACATCATCCTGTTCCTTCTCTGTATCATCAACTTGACTAAAATGAGATCCCTGTCAACAAAAAAACAAAAATTGGGAATGTGGCATATTTGTAATATGTCCTAAATCTACATAATACATATTCTACAACCAAGATTTCAATTGCGTGCAGCATAACTAAGGTGCCATTTAAGAAATATATTACAGGTAGGGATGGCAGTTTTCCAAATTTTTTGTTGCTGGCACAGGACTACTTTATTCCAGGCTTGCCCACAGCTGTCTCGTCCGCTCCCCGGAAGCAGGTGTTTTTTAGGGCAGGATAGCTGACATCCATAATCAGGTTTGCTGATTGGTGGTGATTCATTATAATTTCTTATTCTGAAAGGAAATCAAACTGAAATCAGCAAAGCAAAGGCTGACAATTCTCTAAAAGCTAGGCATCCTCAGAAACCTGTATGATTGTTATTTTCACTTTTTAAAACAGTATAAGTTCTGTAATTTTGCAAACTCCATTTAGAATAAATTCTAAGCTCTTAACATTCAAGCAAGTTTGTTTTATAAGTAAAATGTTTCCTTGATGACCATCAGCAAGAATTTATTCCCCACTATCTTTAGGTTCACACTAATTAAAAACACATTTATGGTTTAAAGATAAAATTAAATGTCCAAAGAATTGAAAACTTAAAAAAAATTACACAATTATCAAAATTGATATTAGAATGCACAAATGGAATGTGCATGGGTGTATATATTTGGACTTGAAAACCAACAATAGGGTTTCACTTCCATCTCTGAAATGCTATATCATAGTTGAGATAACAATGTTAGATTGATTCTTCCACATTTTTTAAAAAATGTGTTTTTATTGATTTCAGAGAGGAATGGAGAGGGAGAGAGAGATAGAAACATCAATGATGAGAGAATCATTGATTGGCTGCCTCCTGCACACCCCCTACTGGGGATCGAGCCCACAACCTGGCATATGCCCTTGACTGGAATCAAACCCAGGACCCTTCAGTCCACAGGCCAATGCTCTATCCCCTGAGCCAAATGTGGGCGATTCTTCCACATTTTTTAAGCCACATTTGCCTGTTTACAACAATTTCTGCATCATAAAATTCTTGAGGGAAGAGACTTTATCTTGCTCATATCATGTCCATAAGCATTGAACCCCATTTTTGACTGCTAGTTGACTTTCAATAAGTACTTGTTGAATGTTACTAAATAAATTATAATTTTCAAAAGATTGCTGTGAGGCAGCTTTGAGGTGCTTCGTATTTTTATTTGCAATCAATGATTTTATACTAGATTGACTTACTTTAGGGGAAGATATGACTATTAGCTTTTCCAGGGACAAACTAGAAAACTATTTAAGGAAATTCAAACTATACGGGGTGGCAAATGACCAACCATGAGCTACTGGGGGATTTTCATAAAGCTGTACCCACCATAAAACAAAAGTGACAGGTGGGGAGAGAGGACAATACACATTCAATGGCATCCGAATCCTGAAAATGCTCATGAGTAGCTTAATGTTTATGTGATCCAGAAAAAAAAAATCATCAGTACTGACAAGGTCTTATAAACCTATGTCCTTTTGATTAAAAAATGTCACTGCTGAGGAAACTTCCATTAACGATCAAGTGTTTGCTATGCCTATTGCTGTTTTCATGTCAATACTCCCTCTGCTAATTTATATTATTAGTTCAGCATGCGTGTTGGTGCTATTTCAATCCTCAGAATATCAATAGGTGCTACATCACTGACGTCAACTCTCTTGGCATTTGAACTGGTTTCCTTGACAATTTCTTCAGGCTTAGTTCCCTCTACTTAGAAAGATTTCTAGATCAATACATTTGTCTGTGTATGTTCATTACTCCATCTACTTCTCTAACTTATCCTGCCCTCCAGGTTGGCTGTGATTCAGTCCCTACTCTGAGTTTAAAACTATAGTGAACAGAAACACATGGGCAGGCCATTTATTAATTCAGTCTAGCGTGATAATATCAATTTGCTTTTCCTCTCTTTGACCTCTGGCTCATAGTCATGTTTTGGGCAAGTAAAACTTTACTCCTAGTAGCTCAGTCTCCTAATGAATTCATAATGGAGTTTTAGAATAAAAATTTCCTGTTTAAAATGAAAATCTTTCCTAAGTTACTTATCCCTAATGATTTTGTTCTTGTACTGATTTTTCATTGCTTTGGTTCCTGGCCTTATTTTCTGGTAACTTTTTTCTTATTAAGTTACCCAGTAAGTTTCCTTCTCCTATGCTGTCAGTCTTCTGAGAGAAGTTATTTTCAGTTTGTAAAAGACCTGGTACTTCCAACCAGGGGGGCACTTTGACCAAGGTCTACTTTGTTTTATTTCATTCCACTAGACTACAATTCTGACATCTTTAATTCTGTAGATATAATTAGTACAATAAAATTCTTTGCAATGCATGATTAGCAAACATATGAATAACCAAGGTATGAGACTATTATAGCAAAATATACAATTATCATTTAGAGCACATTCTATGAATATAAGTTCTAAATATAAACATTATTTTAAAGTATCAAAAAATTTGTGATTTTTTTTAAAACAAAATATCTTCCAAAATTTTATCTTTGTCTATTCTAAGTACAGAAATAGTGCCCTCAATGTACGGGAAATATTTTCTTTCCATTGAAGCTAAGCCAAAGATCTTAAAGGTAAGAGAGTGACTTTGATGTTCCACTTTCAGGGATCAGAAAAATAACATAATAAAGTTTGTGCAAATTATTCTTACCAAATTTTTCTTAAAGAAATGCTTCCTGGGAATTCAGAGGTCTTTAAACTTTACTATTAGCAGTGTTTGAGAGACTGCCTTTATCTTCCCTTTAATCTCCTTCCTTTTAAGATGTTATTTCTCCTTTGTGATTTTTACCTTCCTACTTTGCCTTGAGTTGGTGTGTAGTTGGCAATTCTTATGTGTAAGGGTAATAAGAGAATTATGCTTGTATTATTATAGACAATTTACATAAAGTGCTGTGTAAGTTTAATGTATGCAATGTGATGATTTAATGCATTTACTTACTCTAAGTTGATTACCACAATAAGGATAGTTAACACCTCATTACCTCTCAGAATTACAATTTTGTTGGAGTGTGTGGTGAGAACATTAAAGATCTGCTCTCGTAACTTTCAAGCATATAATGCAGTATTATTTACTATAGTCATCACACTGAACATTAGATACCCAAGAATTATTTATCTTATAACTGGGAATTTAATCCTTTGTCCAATATCTATTTCTATTCTCTGTTTCTATATATTTTGTTTTTTAAAATTTTGGACTGCAAGCACTGTTCAGTGGTTGAGCATCTACCTATGAACCAGGAGGTCATGGTTCAAATTCCTGGTCAGGGCACACACCTAGGTTGCAGGCCCAATTCCCAATGTGTGGTGTGCAGGAGGTAGCTGATCAGTGGCTCTCTCTCTCTCATCATTAATGTTCCTGTCTCTCTCTCCCTCTCCTCCCTCTCTGAAATCAATAAAAAAAAAATAAAATATTTGTATTTCACAGATACGAGGACTTATACAAATTTTGTCTTTCTCTACCTGTCTTGTCTCAGTTTATTGCTCTTAAAGTTCACCCATGTTCTTGTAAATGATATTTTTCCAATTTTTAAGGCCGAATAATATACTATTGTGTGTGTATATACCACATTTCCTTTCTCCATTCCTCCACTCATGGACAATTAGGTTGTTTCCATATCCTGGCTTTTATAAATAATATTGCAATGCACATGGGAGGGCAGATATCTCAGTGGGCTAGTGATTTCACTTCCTTCCGTTATATATACTCATGCACTGAATTAACACTGTTTATGGGTTGACTTTAATGAAAAGCTCACAATATATATTATCTTCTTAGTAGAGGTTTTTATTTTCCTTATGGCATTTCTTGTATTTACATTTATAATTCCAATAAGAAATTAGCACTAACTTTATCATAGTAACCCAGTGGTGTAACAAACTATGTGGTGCAGGTCCTCAAACAGTACTCATGAGGAGAAGTAATTAGTTAACTGGTGAAATGTCTGTGTGTGTAGAATCTAGGCAAATACAGAATAGCCTGACCTAGACACAGCAGGATGGAAATTAGCCCTCTACCAGCCTAGCAGACAGGACTGCCTCCCACAGTGCAAGACAACCAGGTGAGAAAGGACATTGCTTGCCTTTTCAAATGTAATGCTGTTAAGAGCTCTGCTGATTCTGGAAATATACATCCATTTCACTGACATTGTTAAGAAGTCTAGCCCGATGAAGAAATTGTTAATATCCAGTCAAGTGAAACAATATTATTCTCTTTGAGTAGAGAAATATATGGTCCAAGTTTTATTATATATTATTTATTTTATTTATTTATTTTTAAGTAAGAATGTCATGGGAAATGAGAACAGACCTATGTGTTATTGCAATGTTTTCATAATGAGTGTGCTTCCCCTGAGTAATCTAAAAACAATCAGATTTTTTCATGTGGTTGGAAAATAAGTGTAATTTTAAATAATTGTTCAAAATGACCACTAACCTGTGGTGAATACTGTTTTAAGTAAAGTCATAAATAATGTCTGACTTAACCTGACTGCCTCTGTACTTCCTGTTAGGAAAATTGGTGATAAAATATTTTTGTCATACTGTAAATGTGAGGTGTTTTATTTACATGTTTTTTCCCCCAATCATGTGGGTAATCTAACAAAATAAAATAATCCAAAGTGGGAAATAAGATTTTGTTTTTATTACCCAAAAAGAAAATTGCATGAGGGTCTAATAGTTTCCTGAGTGGATAATAATTCAATGTTTCACTTGTTTTTGAAGTAAGAAGCATAGAAAGATACTACAGAAAGCAAGGCCAAATGCAAATGATTGTGTCATGTCCAACTCCATTATATCATCAGTCTACCAGAGTATGAAGGAAAAAATACACTTGGCAAAGAAGAAGCAGTCCTTTTCTTCCACCCTTTCTATAGTTCGATGCAAATGAGATATCTCATTTACTCTTGACTTAACAAGTCTTTCTCTCCCTTCCTAAGTCAAGTCATGTGAGGCATCGTAGAAGGAGGACATCGGTATAAGCTTACGGCTGTGCGAGCTCAGGGCATTAATCTGCGCAGCAGCACAGAGAAACAAACCATGCGTTTAACAGCTTGAGTTCTTTCTTTTACGTTTCAGGGGCATTATGTTTCTTAATAATGAAAAGAAGGGTACTGAGATACACAACTGTGATATCCAAATGGGTACAGCCTTTAGTTCTCCTCTCTCCTTATTTGCTTCTATGACTGAATAGAAATATACTACAAAATTTTTCCTACTATGGATTATTTGACTTTTGGGTATGGATTAGGAAGATAATTTATGTCTGATATAGGATTTGAAATAAGGTGATGTCTAGTATTCCCGGCAAGGCTTTCCATTTTTTTTTTTAAGGCAAGTTACATAAGTGACCATTCAAGGATCTCTGTAAAAGTGCATATTCATCTATAAGCCATTCAAACAGAAAGAAATTTTAGTGAATTTCCACTGCAATCAGGGCTTCTTCTCTTGATCCCTCTCCTTCTTTCACATGTATAATACAAGACACAATATTGTCAAAGCAGCAATCACTGAAAATATTGTTTTCATTTTATTTACTGATTGATTTTTAGAGAAAGGAAGGTAGAGAGAGAAAATAGAGTGAGAGAGACAGAAAAAAACACATTGATTTGTTGTTCCTGTTATTTATGTATTCATTAGTTGATTCCTATATGTGCACTGACTGGGGATCGATCCCGCAACCTTGGTGTATCAGGACGATGCTCTAACCAACTGAGATACCCTGCTAGGGCCTGAAAATTTCTTAGCTATTGTATGTGACAGATGTTGTCAACTTTTAATAAAAGGGCATAGAATGTGTACTACAGTAAAACAATTCATACCATCTACAGCTATTGTTAAATATCGTGCAAATCTCCTTGCATAAGATATAAAAAGACATTACTGTTATAGTTAATTGACTATCTACCAATAGTCACTACTACCCTCTTTTCTAAGAGGACCCCTCATTGTGTTAGAAATTAGAAATACTAGCTTTCTCAGTCTCCCTTTTGGTAGGGGTGGTCATGTCATTTGAGATTTATTTAATGATATTTAAGGGAAATGCTGCAGTAAGAGTTCTTAGCAAAATTGTTGGTTTTTAAAAAAATATATTTTATTGATTTTTTACAGAGAAGAAAGGAGAGAAATAGAGAGTTAGAAATGTCGATGAGAGAGAAACATCGATCAGCTGCCTCCTGCACATCTCCTACTGGGGATGTGCCCGCAACCCAGGTACATGCCCTTGACCGGAATTGAACCTGGGACCCTTCAGTCTGCAAGCTGATGCTCTTATCCACTGAGCCAAACCGGTTTTGGCAAAATTGTTGGTCTTTATTATTGTTGTTTTTTTACATTTTGATAAATGGCATAGATGTGGTGCTTGCCATTTTGGGTCTTTTATTTTTTTCCTATTAGGTGTGTTTTGTGATGCCTCCAGTGCAGCAGCCATCGTGTGATTACAGAGTACCAAATATGACATGGAATTTAACATTCTAAGAATGATAGCCCAGCCAGTGTGGTTCAGTAGTTAAGCCTTGTCCTATGAACCAGGAGATCACAGTTTGATTCCCAGTTAGGACACATGCCCAGGGTGTGGACTCGATCCCCAGTAGGGGACATGCAGCAGACAGCCAATCAATGATTCTCTCTCATCATTGATGTTTCTATTTCTCTCTCCCTCTCCCTTTCTCTCTGAAATTAATAAAAATATATTTTTTAAAAAAGAATGGACCTTGCCAGTTTGGCTCAGTGGATAAAGCATTGGACTGAGGACTGAGAGGTCCTGGGTTTTATTCCGTTCAAGGGCACATGCCTGGGTTGCGGGCTGAATCCTCACTAGGGGGTGTGGAAGAGGCAGCCAATCAATGATTCTCTCTCATCATTGATTGTTTCTATCTCTCTCTCTCTCCCTTTC
Source organism: Myotis davidii (assembly GCF_000327345.1). Classification (NCBI taxonomy): domain Eukaryota; kingdom Metazoa; phylum Chordata; class Mammalia; order Chiroptera; family Vespertilionidae; genus Myotis; species Myotis davidii. The sequence goes on along the minus strand of NW_006287829.1, from coordinate 2,555,772 downwards.
CCTTCCTCTCTGAGATCAATAAAAATATTTTGGGGAAAAATGATGAAAACACATTTGTTGACAGAATAATATATTAGTCTAATTTCAATTTTAATTATTTGAGTACCAATAGTTTTCAAGTCCCTTTATTTTCTTTTCCTCTTCAGCCCACATCTGGCAAAGTTGATAAGTAATCCCATTGTTCCCCCACTTGGCACCAAAAGGCAGTTCAAACCATATAACCACAACCCATGCATGCCCAATCCCACCCTCCATCCACAAGAAAAGCCTATCTGGTCTTACCCTGTTCTCTCAAGCCGTTTTCAGACCTGCTTGGAAGCCTGCCTTTTTATCCCCAGAAAGTTCTATAAAGCTTTTCTTTCTTTCTTTTTTTCCCCCCAAACATCCTCTTTGCTTGTGCGTGGCGTCATCCGTCTCAACATCCTATTTAACTATTTGGTTGGATATCCATTCCACTTCTGTGGGGTAACCTCAACCATGTGTACCGTGAACGGGATATCTAGGTGATGACCCAAACCACCAGGTATCTTTTTTGTTTCTTGTTTTAGCTTTCTTCATTTTCTCTGCTGCCTGCTGGCTAGCATGCTCTTTGAGCTGTGTTACTGCCTACTGGCCAACTTGAGCCCTGCGCGGGTGCCTGGTGGAAATCTTGTTTTTTGCTGCATTGTGCTGTATTTGTTGAATTCTACTGAGCCTCTGTTATAGATTTCACTGAGGTAAGTCAGTTTTAATAACTGATGCTTATGGACAGTGCTATGGGTTTGGACCCTCTTCAAAGTGGCTTTAAATCATGGGTCACTGCCCCAACATCTCAGTGTATCTCAGAGTGAGCGATGCCACCTATTCCAGCAAAAGCCATGATGTATGCAAGGTTCAGGGGAACAGCTCTCACCCCGTGACCAGGAATGAGTTCTGAGTCTCGACCAGGTGTTGGCCTTAATCTATAGCATGCTCAGGAGAAAGCCTAATACCCTGCATGACACAAAGGCCCATCAGATGGTCGCCGAAAGTAAGTAGCTCACTAGGCTCCTATAAAATGCCTTTGATGATACTGGTTCTACCTCTGTCATAAAACAAACAAGCAAAAAATATCCTCATCCTTAAAGTTTCAGGAAAAATAGCTAATGGACTTACAATGTAGTGCCAAGGGATTCATTCAAACCCAAAGTTAAGACTAGGCCTGCTTTGCAGCTCTCCCTGTTCCCCCAGAAAACATCATTATGTGAGGAATACAAATATTTATACTCTCTTGATGCAATATCTTCAGGTTTGACATCAGAAAGGCATTTTGGGTGGAGGGGATGCATTTTATGTTTCCAGAGTGTCCACAACAGTTAAATAGAATTCTAGTTCTCACATAAATCTTTTAAGTTAGGTACTGTTATTATATCTACTATTGAGAGGAGGAAAATAACGCAAAATGAGATTAAGTTGCCCAAGGTCATACGGCAAATTTGTGATGGAGACAGGAAATGAACTCTAGAGGTCTGATCCCCATGCTCTGCTCTCCTGCTCTAACTAAACTGCTTCTCAAAATGATAAATGAGCAGTAGGATAGAAAGTGCTTCAGACTCTGATGGCAGTGGTAAGCCTTGCACCTGCCCTAGGCAATCTGGCTCTGGGCTTGTTTGTGTTCTTAAAAATACTCCTATTTTGCGAGTTGCTTTATTTGGAGTTCATGTTACTTTTTTCTGAAGGAAATCTAATTATACAGGGTAGATTTTGTAAAATCCAGTTTTGAATCCATATTAGATCTGAGAAGCAACGAAACTTTATTCAGCTTCTCTATGCCTCACTCTCCATGAACATAAAATGAGAAAAATAATATTTTCATCACAGAACTTTTATGATGATCGAATTAAATACTATATGTTACTCATCTTGGTGAATTCCTCTCACATGCCTGGAGCTCAATAAATGAAAGTTAAACTAATATATTAGCCCTTATAAATTTTCCTACAGATTCTATGATAGACCTGACTTTTTACTCATAGATGAGCAACTGTGATATATTCAGAATTATCTTTAGTCTCATGAATTTACTGTAGGAAGTTTTAGAAGTATCACAGTCACTCTGATTTGCTTTTGAATTATTTTTTAAAAAGGATGCTTTGAAGAGATACTGAAGCAAGAACATGTTCATTCTGATATGTTAGTGTGGTATCTTCAGTAGCAACTATTCCCGGTTAATCCATAAGACGATGGTAACATAGTCAAAGTGTCAGAAATTTTGAGTAGAAATCCTTGGGACAGAAAAGTTGTGGTTGAAGGCAAACTATTTTTGGTAGGAAAAATAATGCATTGACAGATGAATGTATCTCTATATCAAATGGGTGGAGTACATTATTCTACTAGGGTACGGAACAGAGACCTAAAATGTTAGCTAGCTTTGGACTTATTTGATTAAAATTGGGACAATCAATCCCTCACCAATCTCTAGTACCCATCAATCTTTGGCACTATTGATGATTGGTGGGGGTGTTGATAGGAATCACCATGCCTAACCATTGATGATGGCTTAAGTTTTGCAGCTTCTGCAACATATATAGACTTAAAGGGATTATACTCCAGTATTCTATTTGACCTTGCATATGATATAACCTAACCTATAAATGGGGACCCAAAGAAGATAATCTGCCAGTTGCCTAATATAACTACTTCAGTGATTGTTTTCAAAGAGCAGACGTTTTCTCCCATTTGTGTAAACAAAAGAAAAAGTGGAGTAGGGAAAATTACTAAAAAATACTGAACTATCTCGTAGCATACAAGGAGGAGAGTGACAAACTAAATGGTAAGTGTGGTTATATTCTTGTTGAGAATATTGTCATTAACTTGGCTCTGCTCACAAAGACCAGATTCACACTTATAGTTCGCAGAGATATACTTTCATAAGATCAGTTTGTATCACAAACTCTGACCATGATCCATACACTAGGAGTGATGATCACTTTCTCTCAACATGGCAGCTGTCATTATAACCATATGGGTTGTGGATGTGTGGATCGTTTCAGAATGATGGGGCTGAAAAGTGCAGTTTCTAGGTGATATTTAGAAGATAAATAAAACAATGTGTACTGGGCAAATGGGGCAACATATGGGCCTTTAATATATGACAGTGATTTAACTCATATATGGAATCAAATGAACAAAATGAGCTAAAAGTGAAGTAATAGACTCATAGAGAGCAGGCTGACACCTGTGTAGGGCAGGTGAGCTGGATGTGGGGGTGGATGGATTGAGCTAAAAAGAAAAATGAGAAAAAATTCATGGACACAGAAAACAGGCTGTTATTTGTTTGAGGGACGGGGGGTGGAGAAGATGAAGGAGCGTAAAAGGAATATAAATGATGATGGACAAAGACTTGACTTTGTGTGGTGAACAAAGCAATGTAGAGATGATGTGTTGTATAATTGTCCACCTGAAGCCTGCATAATTTTGTTAACCAATGTAACCTCAATGAATTCAATAAAAAGGAAAAATAAAATAATCTTCCAAAAATAAAATTAAAGAATTACCAGGGGTGCCCAAGCTGCATCGCTCAGTGGTTGAGTGTGGACCTATGAATTAGAAGGTCACTGATTATTGTTCGGGGCACATGTGGGCACATGCCCCAGTTGTGGGTTCAATTCCCAGTGTGGGGTGTGCAGGAGGTAGCCAATCAATGGTTCTCTATCAGCATTGATGTTTCTATCTCTTCCTCTCCTTTACACTCGGAAATCAAAATAAATTTATTTTTAAAAAAAGAATTACCAGGGAGTGATGAATTAGAAGGTCACTGATTATTGTTCGGGGCACATGTGGGCACATGCCCCAGTTGTGGGTTCAATTCCCAGTGTGGGGTGTGCAGGAGGTAGCCAATCAATGATTCTCTATCAGCATTGATGTTTCTATCTCTTCCTCTTCTTTACACTCGGAAATCAAGATAAATTTATTTTTTAAAAAAGAATTACCAGGGAGTGTCACCAAGAATTTTCTTTTTTTCTTTTTTCAGGTTTTCCTATAGTAAGGCTTCAAATATAATAACTTGCATTTGTAGAGCCTTTACACAATAAATTGAATTTCATTCATTTATTAAACTGATATTATGCAATTAACAGATGAAGAAATTAAAACCCCAAAGGAGTAAACAATTTACCTTGATTTTCTACATATATTTTTCCCATAAAATTGCTTCACAGTTTCGCCCTCTGCATTTAGAATTTATATGTATATATTAAAATTTTAAGATATTTATTTGTTCTTTCTGTAGATAAATTTGCCAACCAACAATTGTTTCAATAGAAAAAAATAAATTTAGAACATTAAATATGTTCTATGATATATGACTACTATATTACTTTATATTGTATTTTTAATTTGTTTTATAAATGAAACAAAATTATTTTAAAGCTAATAATTAGCAGTAAACACTGTTCAAATGAAAATATGATATTAACATAAATTTATAATTAATAAACAATTATATAATATATGGCAGTATGGATAGTAATACCAATAATATACAATTATTAATCATTTATCAAAAGTTAGAAACTACTCTAAAATTTTTACAACTGTTAAAAATATAATATTCAAAATAGCTTCATGAAATAAGCATTACCCAATTTTATGCATTAGACTCATGCCCTAAAATAAAACTTTTCTGCACCATAGTATAATAAGTGTAAGAACTGATATTTAAATTTATATTTCATTTTCAAATCTTAATTTTTATTTCATCATATATTGAAAAGGTCCACCCTTTTACCAGAATATGTATAGACCAAAGATATGTTTATATCTCAGATCTTTTCAGTACAGAATTAACATGGATATTTTAAATTTGATCTAAAAATTAAATTAACCCTAAAATCAAAGAACAAATCATCTATTTGAAAAAGTAATTAACAAAAACAAATGCAGTATTTTTATTACCGCATAGCAGGTGATACCAAAACCTGATTTAAAAAAAATTGTCAGGCCCTACCTGGTTTGTCTCAGCGGATAGAGCATTGGCCTGTGGACTGAAGGGTCCCAGGCTAGATTCCCTTCAGGGACACATGCTCATGTTACAGCTTGATCCCCAGCGGGGGGACATGTGGGAGGCAGCTGATCAATGATTCTCTCTCATCATTGTT
>NW_006287829.1:2521693-2549575 GCF_000327345.1 Myotis davidii | reverse complement strand
ATGGATCTTGAACACATTATGCTAAGTGACATAGTTAGACAGAGGAAGGCAAGCACTGTATACTCTCATTTCTATATAGAATATATGAATGTAAAAAAACAGAGTGTGAAATGATTCACAGGGGTTATTGGGGGTGGATAAGACTGATAGTATTTAAAAGCATAAGCTTGTAACAATTAAATATCAAATACACAGTATAGTGAATATAGACAACATAATCTATAATAATAAAGTGTAATATGCTAATTAGACTGGACGTCCTTCCAGATGACCTTCCAGACGAAGCTGGGGCTGCAAGGAAAGCCTCGGTCCCGGGTGACAGAGGGAAGCTGGTGTGGCAACCGGGGGAAGGAAAGCCTACTCTTGCATGAATTTTCGTGCATCGGGCCTCTAGTGCAATTTATAATAATGCTCCAAAATAAGCTGTCACCACCTAGTCATTAGTGAACATTTGATAAGATCATAGTATCTTTTTAGTTAGAAAATGATATCAGATCTTTGCAGATTTAAATTTACATAAAGAATGAGCCGTGCAGACTTTTTCTCTATGTATTACTGAGATGAAATGATGGTATTAATATAATTTCTATAGTAGAAAAAAAGGATAACAGATAATCCTTTTCCCTCTATTCCTCCTCCTCAACTTTCCTGAGCATGTGTTTTATAGAGTAACTTGTCCTAGAAAGCAGATAACTAGTCATGAGTTTGTTCCTGCTTTTGTTCTTGCTAGATGGAAAGCTTTGAGGAAATAACTCATGTGGTTTTTAATCTAAATTCTCTCATCTATAAAATAGAGGAAATACCTACCTTGTGTGTTTATTCGGACGTTAATAATTTTAAGTATGGCCTGCTGGTTTGGCTCAGTGATTGAGTGTCAACCCATGAACTAGAGGTCACCAGTTCAATTTCTGGCAGGGCACATGCCCAGGTTTAGGGCTTGATCCCCAGTAGAGGGCATGCAGGAGGCAGATATTAGATGTTTCTCTCTCATTGATGTTTCTACCTATCTCCCTTCCTCTCTTTCTAAAAAAAATAAATAAAAATATATTTCAAAAATAATATTTATTTTATTATAGGATAAAAAAATGTCATAATCATGTAAAAAATGTAAGACAAATGCTACAGTTCTGATTTTATATAAATTGAGTTTCAGAATTCTACGTGTAAACGTTAAGCTCTCATAAACATATGTGGCAGGGGGGAGCAAATGATCTGAAATATAATAAAGACCTTTGAAAATCTGCTCATCTATAAAAACAATTAGGACAATGGCAAAAATTGTCAAACCATTTTTTTTCATAATTATAAAAATAAACATAAGGCATGCAATAATCTTTGAGCATTTATTGGAGAAAGATTTCCAATAAAAGATAAAGTTTTTCCAGTCTCACCACTTCCATTTAATACTGTCCAAAAGTTTTAGCCAGGGCAATTAGGCAGGAAAAATAAATATAAAATAACCCGATTGGGAACATGTAAATTTTTCTCTATTCTTAGGTGCTCTATGCCACTTTCACTTGGTTCAGTGGTACTTTTGCAGTGGTGGCTGACAGGACTCTTGTAGAGAAGTCCCTTTCAACACCCTCCATGCCTCATCTTTCAACTTTTGTACCCAAGGATTTTTTCAATGTTCAGAGTTTTTGCTGGTAGATTGTTACTAGTGTATAAAAACACAACAGATTTTAATATATTTATATTGTATGATGCAACTTTACCGATTTTGTTTATTAGTCCTAACAGTTTTTTGTTTTATTTTTAGAGTTTAAGGGGTTTTATATGTAATATTTTGTCCTATGCATAGAGTAACAGTTTTACATATACTTTCCAATTTGGAAGTCTTTTATTTCTTTTTCTTGTCATAGCTAGTATTTCTAAAAGTAGTGAGAGTGGTCATCTTTGTCCCATTCCTGGTTTTAGAGGAAAAGCTTTAGCTTTTCACCACTGACTATGGTTTGTCCGTGGGTTTGTGCTATATATGGCCTTTATACAGGTACACTAGAGGCCCGGTGCATGAAATGTGTGCTCTGGTAGGGTCTTTAGTGGCTACTGGCTGCTGGCTAGGGCCTCCCTCCCTTCCCCCAGCTGCCTGCCACCACCAGGGTCTCCCTTCCTTCCCCCTGCTGGCCCCGCCCCCCTGGTCAAACTCCCAGACAACTCCAGGTTGAGGGGACAATTTGCATACTGTGCTTTTATTATATAGGATTCCTTCTATACTTACTTTGTTGAGAGTTTATTTCTTATCACACATGGATGTTGAATTTTGTGAAATGCTTTTTTTGGGATCTATTGAAATGATAATATACTTTTTAAACTTTATTTCGTTACTAGAGTGTTTCACAGATATTGACTTATGGATGTTGCCTGCAATCTTTTTCATTCCATGTTTTACTCTTCGTACTCTTTCATCCCCACCATAGTTCTTGAGAATAAACTATGAAATGACCTCATACACTCTACTCATTTTCTTAGATTCTGCTTTTCTGTGAAACACAAACTAAAACATGAATATAGATAATCTGATCATCAGCACATCAACCTGCCTTCTTGAAATATTTCCTGGCAACACTGTAAGGACACAAAATTTTACTTTTATTTACCTCCATCTTTTTCCCAATACTTAACATTCCCATTTCTGTGACCCTGCAATATTGCTCCATATATATATATATTTCACAGCAATTTAACACTGAGATTTCTGATCGTGTTTTCTTCACAAACCCTTCCTGTTAGGAAATACTCTCTGCATACAGCTAAAGATACTTTATTGTCTTTTAAATTTATGTTATAAATATGTTTCTCTACTACATCTATATGTTGGAGTGGGAATTTCCTAGGATAAAATTCATCTGGGAACTTATCCAAGGATCTATGATTATGTATGGATTGATAATAAAGAAGAAAGTAGGAGATAAGAAAAGCACTTTTTTTAATCTTAGAAAACTATTTGTTTGGACAACTCATAAATTTTTAAAATGATGCATTTATACTTAAGATAAATAAAGCTAACTCTATAATAATTATCTTTTTTCACTTCAGAAATTGACTGTATTACGAACACTTTCATTGAAACATGAATATAAGAGTACCCAGCGGCCTATTCAGTGGAGCTTCTATTAGATGAAACTGTATTATTCTTTAACATGCTGTGTTTCCCATTAGTTGGTGATCAAAATAAAAACTCCAAAGAAGATCAGTAGGATGCAAGATTGATTACAGACTGATTCAGCAGTGTAATCACTAGCTAGTGCATTCTCAGCATGAATGGAGTCCCCAGAGAGCTAGTTGCTATCTGATAGCAGTACAGAGGGGGGAAATCAAATGACTTTTAAAATGTAGATTGGTTTGAGTTGCATTAAACAGTAAAGGATTATATCTCACACTGTCATCCATTTTGGCATTTGAGAATAGTGCATCTAAAACATCTCATTTCCATGGATGGTATACATCAACTTTGCTGCATAACCTGATTCAGCAACTCCTGGGTAGAAGGGAAAATTGCACAATTGTTATGTGAAAACAGCTGCAATTAATTATGGTGTGCTTTTGCCAAAGACACAAGACTAATTTTTCATTATTATTCAATTTACATCCCTTATGTTGACTATTCTCTCTTAAAATTATAAATTCAAAACATAGCATTTCCTGTCTACAATAATGCTGCACCACCTATTGAACGACATTCAGAATAAGGGAAGAAACAATGAAAGGGATGGCTAAATTGTTGGGTTCTACTTGTAGTTCTGTTAAAATCTGGCTATGTAACTGTACATAAATGGTTCAACTTATCTGTGCTGTGCATCAGTAGACTAATTTAAAAATAGAATAATCATATTTGTAATTGCTGAAAGTCTAAATTTTATAATTTTTTATTTTACTTAAAAGTTTAGATATGATTTTATGAATAGTTATACATAAGTTTCAAATACAAGGTAAGCATTTTTAAAATAATGCTCAATGAAAATAACTGTAGTGAATAATTCAATTTGTATTCAAAATACCTCTTGTTCCCTTAGCTAAATAACAAGTAGTTTATGGAATAAGGGGCAGATTAACAAAATGCTTCTAGAAAATGATTACAGGGAAAACACATCACTGAAATAATTAAATCTATGTCATTCAGTCGCAAGGAAGAATGGAATAGAATACAAGCAGGACTTCCTTTTGAAAAGGCCTCGATTAAAATATAGTTTATAGAAAAATCTAGTATTTCCTGATTCTCCTGGGTATCTCCCCAGATTGATAAGAGAACCAGAAGGAGGCTGTTAAGAGCACATTGAAGATCTACCAGGTCTTTCTTGGATACAAAGGCAACAAATTGAACCTGGCCAATTCTCTAACAGGGGAAATGGTTTCAGTCTAAGAAAAGCCCTTTTGAACAGCTAACAAGTAGCAATCAGTGTTTCTTTAGTTTTTTTAATCTTCTATTGAATTACTGTCTCCCAGGAGAAATTTAGATTTGTTTACATGGTTATTATATCTAGGCTCCACATTTTTTCTAGTTCTGCTGTACATCTTTAATAGTTTATATTGTAAATTCAGGTGCTTTATCTTTTCCCTTTTCCAATAACATTCATCAACATTCTCTGGACTACTTGGAATTAGACCCTCATAGTAATTTTGATGTCTGTCCTTTCTGAGGACATATTGAAATATATTCTGTTAGTTGTGCCATTTACATTCCTCTAATTCTCTATCACTGCATTTCACTCAAACTACAGTGTTAACTTCTTAAATGGTGTTTTGTCCTTAAACTGTTATTCCTACCAATTGATCCATCATAATACTGCCAAATTAATCTTGCTAAAATGCAGGTTTCATTTTGCTATCCCATCCTTCAAAATTGTTCAAATAGGCTCCATTGACTACACCTTATATTGGTATTAAAATCAATTTAAAATCTAAATCTAGTCTAGATGTCCTTTCTCAACCTTACATTCCAATCCTGTTTATAACAAATGGTCACTTGATCATGTCTTGCTTCTGCTGCTTCTCAGAGAAATGGACTAAGATTTCACTAGACCTACCAGTATCAAGCTATAAGCACATGTATGTGTACTCAATGTGTCACAGGATTTTCAAGCATACAGTCTTGATATGTAAGCTCCTTTGGTTTTGTATTATTGTGTAATACCTAACCTAAGCAATATAAACTATTAGGTATAAATTTGCATTCATTTCACACTGTTTGTTCAAGAAATATCAAAGTTTTTAGAAATTTTGCTTGCACATTTTACCTGGTTATGTTTTACTCAGCTTAAAAATAGAGGTTTTCAATTATACAAATTACATAACATTTAACACACTAACACAAAGGTAGTTGCCATTATTGGACTTCTGTTAGTTGTAGAGTGGATTTCATATATATTAAGAATAAAAAGAAAGAGCTCATTTAAATGTGCGCACACCCACACACACACATCCTCTAATAGTAACAAAGAACTAAAAGCTAGTAGATGCTAAAATTATTTTTTTAGAAATGCAGATCAACAGGAAAAAATTACCCATTTAATGAATAAGTATGCTTAGGAAAATTTTGAAAAATCAAACAAAATTTTAATTATGTTTTACATAAATATAAAATGCCTGCAATTTGCATAATCCCCCCCCTATTTGAAATTTGATTAAAAGTATCTAGCTGTAGGAGCAATGAGTCTTATTTTTGTCCAGAATAAATTTCTAGAGATTCTGATACAATTAGTAAACATTTTTAAGACAAATTACTCAGATTTATCTAGTGAGCAATCTGAGTAATGAATAAAAGTATGGATAATAATAATAAAAGTATGAATGGTTTTTTTTTCTATTTTTACTTTGAGCCTATGTGTGTCATTAATACTGGAGTTAGTGTCCTGTAGGCAGTATATAGTTGAGTTTTGCATTTTTATCCATCTAACTACTGTTTGCAACTTGGTTGAAGAATTTAATCCATTTATATGTAAGGTAGTTATTGATAGGTGAAGAGTAACTAATACTCTCTTTTAATAGTTTTCTGCCTGTTTTATAGATCCCTTGTTCCTTTCTGCTCTCTTACTGACTGTGTGTGTGTGAGTGTGTGTGTGTGTGTGTGTGTGTGTGTGAGAGAGAGAGAGAGAGAGAATTGGTGATTTATTTTGTAATGGTATTCTTTAATTTTCTTGTTGTTTTTTTTAATGTTTTGTGAATCTACTCTAAGTTTTTTATTTGTATGACTCATGATATTTGCATAAAATTTTTTTTGACATTCATTTAAAGTACTGTGTACCTTGGGCATAGTAGGCATCAATATAGTGTCTATTTTATTTAAGAATTAGTTTTTATTGTTTTTTATAAAGTTGAACAATAAATTATTCAAGAATATTGTAAATAAATAACCTTTATGCAATTACAGTATGATCACCATAATATTATATAAATTCAGATTTTTAAGAGCAGAAATGATTTTTAGAAAATGCATTAATATATTCATCAAAGCTTAATTCTGTGAATATTTTATTTACATGCCTGCCATAGAATACCTCATAGAATGTCTTAACCAAATACTTGTTTATTTTTATCATGTTGTATAATAAGATGCCCAGAGATAAGCATTTTAAAACTGGTGGGAAGAAACACAGTGACATCAAGGAACCAAACATTTTCTAATTATCACTTGGACATCCTAACATTTTAAGGATAATTCTGTCTTTTTGGTCTCTATCTGCATCATTAGTCACTGCATCTGTTTTTCAGCCTGAATGTAAATGGCATATCAAGGAAGAATAATATGGCCTATAATAAGGAAAGCACAACTTAACTTCTGCTAAGACTGATTTAATCGGTCTTCCCTGGCTGCAAAGGGCTGAAGATGGTAATAGGATCCAATTCTAATTCATGCAGCATCAAGGGTTTTGACAGTAAGGAAGGAAAGAAGTATAATTTTTGGAGATGCAAATGTCAGAATCTTCCATAAATATATAATAAAAGTATGAATGTATTTTTTTTTAAAGTAGCAACTTTTTTTTTAAAGTACCAACTTTTTAAAAGGAAAGACTTTGTTTCTGGCTGGTGTGGTTCAGTGGTTGAGCATCAACCTATGAACCAGGAGGTCACAGTTCAATTTCTGGTCATTACACATGCCTGGTTGCAGGCTCAATCCATAATGGGGGTCATGCAGGAGGCAGGCAATCAATTATTCTCTCTCGTCATTGAAGTTTCTATCTCTCTCTCTCCCTCTCCCTTCCTCTCTCAAATCAGTAAAAATATATTTAAAATGAAATAAAATAAAAGTCATGGCTTTGTGTTGTTAGTTAAGTATAATATTATTAAATACCAGGGGCCTGGTGCACAAATTCATGCACAGGTGGGGTCAGGCTGGCTTGCCCCAGTCGGGGCCAACTGGGCTGGACTGGCCAGGGGGAGGGGACACGGAAGGTTGGCTGGCTGGCCCCACCCCCAATTGAGGAGGGGGGTAAGCTAGGGTGAGAGAGTGGCTGGAGGGAGGGGCCGTTGTGGTCAAGGGGACAATTTGCATATTAGCTGTTTATTATATAAGATTCACCCTAAGTGATAGGTGTTAATTTAATCTCTTTAATTTTTCTTTCTTTTTTTTTATTTTTTGAAAACTAATAGATGAAGTAGGATAAGTTAGCTGCATGTGGACATTTAACTAGTAAGTAACCAAATTTGGATTTGATGTCTAGTGTCCTGAATCAGAAACCTCAGTTATAGACAAAAGATGCATCTATTTTATTTTGTCATCTTATTATAACAAAAAAAAATGAAAGTTAAAGTGAAATAAATAAAAGAAAGTTGAATTGTGAAGAAATTCTCTGGTTTTGGTTAGCTGAACTTTTCAGAACAGCACAAAAATTTGCAAATAACCTTGACATTAATTTCATACAAATATAAGACTTCAAATGATGACTCAGTAGAATAGTATCCCAAAAGCAATATAAAATCTTTATCCATTAGGTTCAACCCCAGTGTTCTGCAAAAATTTTTCTCCTAAAGTAGATTCCAATAAACAAGAGTGATTTAGTCAGCAAGGACAATGTAACAATGATGCTACCGCCATCCTTCAAAACTATGCACAGTTGCACATTATTATTTTCCGGTACCCAGCTTTCAATACACGTCTTCAGGGCCTGCATGTCAGCATAATGTAAGTACTGCATCACTGGTCTAGCTACAAATTTTCTTCATAGGAAAATAAATGGTGTTTATCTTTCCTGTTGTTTCTGACCCTGCTGTGTTTGACCTCTATATTGAATTTTTTTTTCTAAAGAAGATTCAGACATTAAATTAGGTTAGGTGTGCATTTGATAACAGTGGACAATGTTAGGGATTGCCTCTTCCCCTTAATCAAAATTTTAAGTTAACATAGCATTTTATTTCATAAGTACATATTGAACTATTTCTAACATTTTGCAATTTACGTAAATTTATTTCTAGGTGATTGTTTTAATTTCTTCAGCTCTTCAGCAATACAGGCTGAGACTTTATTCTATTTTACAACTTTGCTAATTTGGCACACTGAAAATCTCACTTCAGGTTTAAATTCTCCTTAAAGACAGGCTTTCTGTTACTTTATGAATAGTCCTGATGTTTGATTTCTCCTATTATTCTCTGTGGTTTCACTATTTCAATGCAGATGTATATTTTTTTCACTGCATGACTCCTTGTCTGTTTTATTTACTTAATAAGGTAGTAGAAAGACTACAAACCTGGAGCTAGGAAACCAGGGTTAATACCCTACTACCATTTAGTAGTTGAGTTTCCTTAGGAAAAATAACTTAAGGTTTTCCTTTTCTCCTGTGAAATTGAAGGACAATAATGCAAGTTCTACATGCTATGTATGAATATTTCAAGAATCAAGTGTGTCAAATTAATGTATGTACTGTGAAAACTGTACATATACAACGTATTTTTAGTGTTTATATTTTATCTTATCTATTATAACATTTTCTTAACAATCCAAGATCACTTCTGAAGAATATCCCTATCTTGACAGAGAACATTTTAAGTCTTTTTCCAGAACTATTGAGGATATTACTATGGCTATACATTTTTGTTGACTGATATTTTAATTTAGGCAGCTTAGCATCTTAGAAAATCAGCTTGCCTTTTATTGACCTTGATGCAAACTTTATTCAAATAAGATGTATTGAAATCTGATTATGTAAAGTCACTGAGATTAAAAAATAATCCTTTTCCTCCAGGAGTTCCTTGGAGGAGATAGAATAATCATAGCAGTGAGACAATTGCTGTAATGAAGGGATAGAAAAAACAAGCACCACACAATAGGAATACAGATGGGAGATGATTGATAGTTAAGTTAATGCGAAGATAGTGTGAAATAATAAATAAAGAAGCAACTATAATCAGAGGTGACTAAGTAGAAACTTTCTCTCATAATGGAAATTGAGCTTATTTTGGAAAATTTCTTTAGCAAATGGCAGAATTTTGTCACTTGAAGAATTATTGGAAGTGATTACATTAGTCCCTCCTCAGCATTATTTAGAACACTGACAAAAGTTGAGTCATCCCAAAATAAGTTGGTATAACAAGTTTGGAGCAGATCCAATGTAGCACCATAGAGATGCTTACAAATTTAAAAACAAGCACTAAGGTTCACAGCCTGTATGGCTCAGTGGCTGAGCATAAAGCCATGAACCAGGAGGTCACAGTTTGATTCCTGGTCAGGACATATGCTCGCATTGCAGGCTTGCTCCCCAGTGTGGGGCGTACAGGAGACAGCCGATCAATGATTATCTCTTATCATTGATGTTTCTCTCTCTCTCTCCCTCCCCCTTCCTCTCTAAAATCAGTAAAAATCTACCATCTATCTATCTATCTATCTATCTATCTATCTATCTATCTATCTATCATCTATTTATCTATCTATCTATCATCTCTATATATAGATATAGATGTAGATGTAGATGTAGATATGTAGATATGACAAGCACTAAGGTAAAGCATCAAAAGTTTAAGTGTGACCATATTGAAATACGTCTGTGTGTCTCTGGAACAAGTCCTTTAATTAATAAAAAACATCAAAAGCACTTTGAAGCCTGATACATAATAGAATGGTTTTTCTACATTTTGCTTTCTCGCATTATTTGGCTACTGTTATCCTATAGCTTCATTAAATAATTTCTTCCTTTTTAAAATTGTTGGTATCTCTGTTTCTTTAACACACACACACACAAGGAGAAAAATTATTCTTCTTATGCCTACATTGCAAAATGGACCAAACACTTCCATGCCAAACCTAAATAAGCTCTTGGCAGGCCTTGTGAAATATTTGTTAATTTTGAAACTGTGATGTTAGCACACCTATTGTCCTAATATTGTTTGCTGACTTTGTGGTTTCTTTTTACCAATTGTTTCATGTATCCACATTTCAGAGTTTTAATGGAGTAAACATGTATCTTATGCTTCTTTTTGTTTGTTTCATAGAGCAGCCACAACTACAGACATCACATAGAAGACGCTGTGTGTTTGATTGTGTACATAATGAAATTTTAGAAAATCTATCTTATTAACATTTTATGAAGTTTTCTAAATGATAGCCAAATATGGTAGCACATGACTATTTTACTGAGCAATAATGCTAATATTTATAATGTTTTATCTCTCTCCTATTTTATTAAAAACAATATTTTCGATATTACTTAAGCAAAAGTAAACATTTCAAGAAGTCCAAAACCAAAGAATAGATAGAATTTTCTCCCAGGCTAGGGTAAGTGTTAAGTAGATGGTGATTTATATCTTAAACCATGACTCAATCAAATTTAGCATGACAGGTCATAAAATCTCTTAAAATTAAAATTGCGTAGGTTTTACCTCACAGGGTAAACTGGCTGATGTTTGGGAGAATGGCTTTAAATCTGTCATTTTTGATCCCTCTTCTCTTATTTCACATCTTCTTTCCTTCTTGCTGGAGATGCCTCCATTCATCACAGACACCACAGCTATAACAGCGGCGCGAGCCTTCACTCTTAAATCACTGGCTGTCTCAGCCACTGTCGCGGCCAGTCTTTGAAACAGGAAAACGAAAACCCAGAACAGCAGTTGCAATAGCACAAGCATCATAAATGTTCCCCAGGACTCCCATCACACAATCCATTTGAGCCAAGTCTAGGTACAGATCTCCTCGCACTACTGACTAGCAAATCATACCGACGTGTAATTGTGGAGTGGATGACAGTCCCTAGCACGTCTCCCAAGGAAGAGGAAAGAAGATAGAGCCCTCACAACCTCCTGAGTGTAAAATAGATAACTGGCATACCATTTAAATGAATTATCCAAACTAGATCATTTCAGTAAAATTAGTTATTTTAATTGTGTCAAAGTTTAAGAGGTTGACTATAATATATGACCGTGTGATTTTTGCACAAAAAAAAAATATATTCTTTCCTGGTCACCATTCCATCACTTACCTTATGCATCTTTGGGGTCTGGAAGAATTAAAAAAAAAAAGATAGATGATGGAGCTCAATTTCTTACTGGTAATCTAAGTATTAATTTGCTCATGACTTATTTATTTATTTATCTAATACTGATTGTACCATAGTTCTAAACAATAAAAGCATTTAATGAAGGAGTGAAAAAATCCACAATTTTTTGACATAGTTTAGAAAAATATTACAGAAACTTAAATTATATTGGAGGAGCTAAGAAATATTCATAAACAGCCTTAGAATAAGGTAGAAGGCCACAGCTTCTAAAGTGTTTGGTGATGAAAAGAAATTACCAAATTATCAAATGACTGATAAATAGATAGATCTCATGAGGGTATTGACAAATTGACAATTTTAATCTCTATAAAACATCATAAAACCAATTTTTAAATTGTTAATGTCCTCCTATTAATTAGTGTTGAGCAAAGTTTTGTATTTTTGTTTTTGTTTTATCGCTTGTTGCAACAAAGGAGAAAGCACACCATGAAAAACAGAAGTATCTTAGCAGAGCAATAGAAAGGACTTACAGGATTTGGCTTTTGTATGTAATTTTGTGGAAGAATCAAAGAAACGGGCTTGCTCTAAATTGTGTGTTGTCAAAATATGAAAATAATTCTATGATTCTATTAATTCTTGGTAGGTCTTATCTAGAGGTGGGAGGAATGAAGCAAGTCTATAATTAAAGAAGCAGTAAGTCACTCATATTAGCCAGAATACAGGGATGTTTGATAATTTTTGTGGTTTGGTAAATACCCTTTTTTAAAGTTTTTCAGGAATTATCATGTGTTCATGTTGATCCATATGATCGCAGGGAGACCGTGTCCGACGGTATTCTGTGAAATTGCTTATGTTCCCCAAGAGAAATCCCTGTCCCATCTGTGAGTGACAAGCTACATCCTCGGAACACATCCCCGCAGTGTTAGGCCTGTTCTTGGCTAGTTCTTGGCTGCCAGAGACTGCCTTTCTTCTCTTTTCAAAATGCATCAGTGTTCTGGCAATTTAGAAAGGTATCATAGAAATTTTAAAAAGTAAAACCACCATAATTATAAATAGGGAAAAAAGCAAATACAACATAGTACCTTCTGTATGACTCCATGTATATAAAATTGAGAAGCAGACAAATCAAATGTATGGCATTAAAAGCCAAACTAGTGATTACTTTGGGGGGAAAAAAAATGACAGCTGTGAAGTAACAGAAGAGTAGCTTCTGGTAGGTTGGTATTTGCTCCTTTTTCTGAGCTGGGTACTGGGTCAAGGTCTGTTTGCTTTGTGCCCATTCTTTGATCTGTGCACTTTGGATTGCTTCACTCCCCTTTATGTTGATAGTCCTTTAAGGAGAGTTCATAAATTAGATGAAAAATTTAAAAATAAACTCCAATCAATGTGACAACTCAGAGGAAAGATAAACACTTAAGATGGCCTCTGTCCATAGGACATTTGCTTGAAATTAATTTTAATTTTCAATTCAATTAACCCAGGGTCCACCTACACAGGGGATAATTAGGAGTTCCATCTCCATGCACATAAAGCTGGGAACTGAAAGGACTATACACATCTGCTGCCCATGATGGAAACCACAAACCATCTGCAGCTATTGAGCCCTTGAAATTGTCTAGTCTGAACTGAGACGTGTTGTAAGTGTATGATACCTATTGATTTTGAAAACACAACATAGAACAATGTTAAATATTTTTAAATGATTTTATTGATATGTTAAAATAATATTTTTAAAAATTAGGTTAAAATAAAACATTAAAATCTTCATCTTTCCTTTTCCCTTAAAAATGTATATACTACAAAATTTAAAATTATACATGTAACTTACATTTTTTGTTTCACATTATATTCTTTTGGGTACCCTCAATGTAAGAATGAGCTAGAATTCCCCTAGGGATTGAATTGAATTTTTTTTTCTAAGATTTACATTACATTTTTATTGTTGTGAAATATAACATATTGGATTCTGATTATTTATAACTCAGAACTGAGGGGAGAAGAAAATGGTGCTACTCAAATAATTAAGGCACAAATTTTGATTTCCCAATACTTGCTTTGCTTTATCTTCTCTGGCATCACATCATGAAGCAGACATAGTGTAATATAGTAGTAAAAGGATCAAAGAATATAGGAAGCAGGCCAAATGAGAGAACTGACCTTAGCCTTAAGCATTGCTCTAAGAAAATGTGCAGAAGGCCTCCAAACACTGCACATCAAAGAATGATTTTCTATGGCTTCGTCCTCTGGCTCTTCATATCATCCTATTCCAAATCTTCCTGCGTGAGGCCAGTGGCAGAGAGGGCCCCAAATCAGGATATTCTTTGGAATAAGAACAGCTTTACAAGCAGTGCTTTCTTTTCCTTCCTTCCTTTCTTTTTTCTCCTTTTGGAGATGGTGAGAAAAAGTTTAATGCCAATGATGAATCTCCATCATCATATAATACATTGGGTTGGCAGGAAGGATATCCAGCAAAAATTAGCGATATAATAATAATAACCCAACCATGCTTTGTTATAAAAACATTAATGGTATATTTTCTTCTTTTTTTAATTGAGATATAATTGAAATATAACACTATATTAGTTTCAGGTGTACAACATAATCATAATCATTCAATATTTGTATATTTGGTAAAATGATCACCCCAATAAGTATAGTTAATATCTGTCACCATACAGTTACAAATGTTTTGGGTTTTTTTTTCTTGTGATGAGAGTTTTTGAGATTTACTCTCTTGCCAACCTTCAGATATGCAATATGAGATTAGTAAGTACTAAAAGCCCAGTGCACAAAATTTGTGCAATGGTAGGGTCCCTAGGCCTGGCCAAAGATCAGGGCCGATCTGTGGGGTGACCAGCTGGGCAATCAGGGGGCCCCTGCTGGCACCTGCCTTGGCTGGCCTGGGGCCTGCGGGCTGGGGGCAGCTCCTGCATTGAGCATCTGCCCCCTTGGTCAGTGTGCATCATAGCGACCGGTCATTCCACTGCTTGCTCTGCTGTTTCGGTCGATTTGCATATTAGGCTTTTATTATATAGGATATAGGATAGTCACCGTGCTGTACAACACATCTCTGTGACTTTTAGTACGTATGACCTCCTCCATCAGTTTCACTCACCCCTTATCTCAGAACCCTAGCAATTTCCAATCTATTCTTTCTATGAGTGTGTTTGTTTGTTTGTTTTTAATTGGGGGAGGGGTGTTTGCTTGTTTGTCTTTAGATTCAGCATATATATGAAATCACTTGGTATTTGTCTATCTCTTTGTGACTTATTTTATTTAGTATATGCCCTCAGGTTCATGTTGTTAAAAATTACAAGATTATTTTTTTTCTTTCTTACAACTAAATAATATTCCATATTGCAGCTTCTTTAATGGGCAGTTGGGTCTCTTGCCTATTTCAGATAATGCTGCTATGAGCATAGCAGTGCATAAAAGTTTTTTAGTTAATTTTTGTTGATTAGTTTTTGTTTTTCCTGGAAAAATGCCAAGAAATCGATTTGCTGAACCCTATGACGATTTTATATTTACTTTTTTGAGAAACTGCTATACTCTTTTCCATGGTGGCTGCGTCAGTTTGCATTCCCACCAACAGTGCATAAGAATGTCTTTTTTTCACATCCTCACAATAATTACTTCTTGTCTTTTTATAATAACCATTCTGATAGGTGATACTCAATGTGGTTTTGATTTGCATTTCCTTGATAATTAGTGATGTTGAGAACTATTTTATGTACCTGTTGGTCATCTGTATGTCTTCTTTGAAAAAATGTCTATTCAGATCCTCTGTCCACTTGAAAATATATTTAGTTATTTTGGAGAGAGAAAAAGAAAGAAACAATGATTTCTTGTTCCACTTCTTTATGCATTCATTGGTTGATTCTTTTATGTGCCCTCACCAGGGATCTAACATGCAAGCTTGATGTCTCAGAATGACTTTCTAACTAACTGAGCTATTCAGCTAGGGTCCTCTGCCCATTTTTAAATCGTATTGTTTTTATTGTTGTTTGCTATTGAGTTGTATGTTGTTTACATTTTTAAATTTTTTCTTTATTGATTAAGGTATTACATATGTGTCCTTATCTCCTACTTGCCCCCCCCTCACTCCCCTGCTCATATCCTGAGCCCCCTAGTGTCTGCATCTATTGGTTATGCTTATATGCATGCATAAAAGTCCTTTGGTTGATCTCTACCCCTTACCTTCACCCTCCCCTGCCTTCCCTCTGAGGTTTGAAGATCTGATCAATGCTTCTCTGTCTCTGGATCTGTTTCTGTTCATCAGTTTATGTTGTTCATTATATTCCACAAATGAATGAAAACATGTGATATTTATCTTTCTCTGACTGAATTAGTTTTTTTACGTATTTTAGATATTATCTCTGATCAGATATATAATTTGCAAATACATTCGCCCATTCCATTGCTGCCTTTTCATTTTGCTGTTGATCTCCTTTGCTGTGAAAAAGCTTTTTTAGTTTGATGTAGTCCCACTTGTTTATTTTTGTTTTTGTTGCCTTAATGTTTGTTGTCAAATCCCAAAAATCATTACTAAGACTCCAGTATGAAGCTTACTGCCTATGTTGTCTTCTAGGAGTTTTCTGGTTTCAAGTCTTAAATGTAAGTCTTTAATCTATTTTTAAGTTATTTGTGTGTGTGTGTGTGTGTAGTTTCATTCTTTTACCATTTATTAAAGGGACTATCCTCTCTCCTTTTTCTTCCAAATGGGAAAATGGTATTAGCTAATCATGGGTAGGAAGAGGGGAGAAGAAAAATGTTGGTTATTAAAGAAGAGACACCTCTGTCTCCTGAAGGAGAAAAAGAAAAGAACAGAGGGAGAGGGTAGGGACACCACCTTCCCCCACTTCGGAATAGACGAGTCTTTGAAGTACATGATTGACTGCATGTCCCTATTCATGTGTTTGGGAAAATGGATTGGTGGGAGATTAGGATACACATGTGGCAGGAAAAATGCCGGGGTCCAATCCCAGCAGGTCCAGGATCCCCAAAGGTGTGGACAGAGTCGGCAAAGAAGGAATGGCACGGAGAAAGCGTTCAGTTGATCAGCAGCCTTGCCAGGATCTCTAGCCACAATCTCCAGCCAAGTTCTGTGTCCATGTTTTCTTGCTAGGTTCTCCAGCCAGGTTCTGTAGCCATGTTCTCTCGCTAGGTTCTCCAGCCAGGTTCGGTTTAGGTTCTCCAGCCAGTTTTATTCCCTCCCTATGTTCGAGGGGAAAATCCCTACCTGGGGAAACAACCTTTCTCGGAGAGGTGACCTTGGTTAAAACACATAGCGCCAAGAAGGTGAGCAAACATATTAAGAACAGTATGCCATATATGCCAGGTCCCTTGAAACAGCAAGGATGGACCGGCTCCTGGCAGAAAAACAGCAACAAAATACCAGAAACTCAAATCAGGGGATTGCCTAAGGTGATCATGCTATGGTTTCCAGGTCCGAGGCCCCTCTTCTCTAGGACAAACCAAAGCCTCACCCAAGAGGCAGAGCTGTGGGCCACAGCAGCTGCTGCAGCAGAGTCAGGTGACAAGGACCTAGGAGATGCTGGCACCACAGGAATAAGAGGAAGCATGTAAAATGCAAGCATTGTGCTACAGCCTTCCATTAAAGAGCAGAGTGGTGATGACAATTTAGTGAAGTAGATAACTTAGATTAATTATAACAATTTTTACTCTGCTTATTTTCTTGTACCCTTTTCGTTCCTCAGGTTCTAAGTGGCATTATAATATTTTGGTTAAATTTGAACTCTGTATCCCAATGGCTGTATTCAGATATTTCCTCCATTCTAAGTTTCACCATCTGTGAGGGAATAATGGAAAATTTATTTTCCATTTATCATAGATTTCTTATAAAATTTAATAGAGAATATAATAATTTTCATAATAATTCAGCACTGCTTGTGTGTTCACATATATAAAAGACTTAGAAGTAGGCTGGCACATATAAGGACTATAAATATTACCTACTTTTATTCTCAGCATCATCAGTATTATCTTAATCATCTTCCAAATTATCATTTCCCGGAAGTAGTCTTGGTCTTATATTCTGCCAGCCTTTCCCTTATACTTACAATGAAGTAATCATTTAAACAAGCAGTGTGGAACATGCAACAAGCAGTTTACAATTATCTAGGGAGTCCTAATTCATTTCAGGAAAAAAATTAGATTCTCGTGGTTTAACTGGATCTTTATGATTTACCTTCTGGGCACTTCTTCAGATCCATATTCTACCTCTCGCAATATGCATATTCCATAGCAAGCAATTTAGCCATAGCAAGCTGGTTGCTGCCCCTAAACTTACTATGTTTATCAGCCCTTGTGCCCAGGACAATGTTGCACCCACTTAATGAGATCTCCTTCCACCTTCAGGAGCCTCATTCCTCATTCAACCTTCTGCTGGGAGCTCACTTGTCGGAAAGCCTTCTTACTAGTTTGCTTACAATGTTAATTCATATGTATATTCATATATATGCACATACATATGTGTGTATATTATACATATGTGTATGTGTGTGTATATATAAAATAAATTATATGTTATATGTCTTTATATATAATGTATTTACAAAATTTATAATTTATTTCCTATGTGGATGGAATTGCTTCTTTGACTTATCTGACACCTGACTCCTCAGATATTTTCTTAAGCTTATCCCATATCTGGTTGATACCATAACCATTCATCCATTTGTGCTTAAGGGAATCTGTCATTTCTTTTGTGAGGTTCTGCCTTATGAAATTTCTGACTATAAAAGCACAACAATGAACAGCAGGGTGAACCACAAATGAGATTATGACTAGGAGTAAGGTCTGTAAGTCATCTGGGGAAGTTGCTTTCTTGTACTTCACAATCACTTTAAAGCCTGTTTAAGCTCTGTTGTCACTTGAAAGTAAAAGGTTTTACTCACTAAAACAAAACTTTTAAAAGAAAAGAAACTAGCAGAATAATTTCTGGCAGTCTTTGTTTTATGAGTATGTGACTTTTCACTGTTAATTCTTAGCCTTTACCTTGACATTTCATCAAGAATATCAGAAATGATGAAAATGGACCCAAATTGACTACATATTTTTAAAGAAGAATGGAATTTTCACTTGAGATATCATAAATTTCTTAAATTTTACTCATAACAATCTTGATTGTTATTACTCATAAGTTATTACTCATAATAACTTAGTCATACAAAAACTCACAAGTTTTATGTGCCTCAATGTCATCATCGATAAAATGGGGAAAAGTCATTATCTCACTGATGCATAACAAGGATTACATGGGCCAATAATGCAAAGAACTAGAATAGTGGGATCCTTAATTACCATGAGAATAATAGAGTCCTAAAAATTAATGAGTAGGTGCCAGTTCTTAACCATCTGATGCAATGCTCACTATTATAATGAGTGGATAGGTTGGAGTAGCAGCTAAGAAGTTTGACCACAGAGAGGTCTGCAGATTGTTAATAAAATATGGCATCATTAATACCTGCTGAAAAGCTGTATTCCTCTAGGTAAACCACAAAAATAAATAAATAATGTGCCTTTAAAATCAACTGATTGAAAATGAGTCCATGTCCCCAGGACTAAATACCTAGCATGGTTTTCTGTCTGCTCTCTTCACCTGTTTCCACTGTGTATCGTGATAGAATCAGTAACTACTCATGGACTGATTGACACCAGCCTTAATTATCTATAATTAGGAAAATTTAAAAAGAGAGGCTACAGAGATATTTTCATAATTTGGGAAACTAAAATGTCATCACTGTACATATTTAAATGATTCTTTAAAATTTTACTTTTAGTAAAAAATGTAGTACACAGTAGAAGAAATCAGTTTCTGTGTGATAATATTTTTTTTTTTTATTTTTTATTTTTATTGATTTTAGAGAGGAAGGGAGAGGGAGAGAGAGCGAGCTAGAAACACTAATGATGAGAGAGAATCATTGGTTGGTTGCCCTCCAACTGCAGAGTGAGCTCACAACCCAGGCATGTGCTCTTGACCGGAATCAAACCCAGGACCCTTCAATCTATAGGCCAATACGCTATCCACTGAGTCAAACAGGCTAGGGCAATGTTTGTAACTTTTGAGACACTTTGATGGTACCATTGGACAAAATATTCCTATATGCCATTTTTATAAATAACCAAAGCTATATGCTTGCTATATGGTCTCCAGTACATTCCAAGTTATTTATGTGCTAATATTCAATTGCCATTCCAATTGAAATGTATAAAAGTATGGAAGAAAGGGTTGAATTATATAAAACTAGAGGCCCATAGCACAAAATTCGTGAGGGTGTGGGGGGAGGTTTCCCTCAGCCTGGCCTGCACCCTCTCCAATCTGGGACCCCTTGGGGGATGTCCAACTTCAGTTTAGGCCAGGAGTGGGCAAACTTTTTGACTCGAGGGCCACTGGGTTCTAATAAACTGGACCGGAGGGCCGGCACAAAAGCATGGATGGAGTGTTTGTGTGAACTAATATAAAATGCCACTGCTGCTGGTGAAGGAGTGGAGGGGAGAGCAAGAGAACCCTCCGCTTTTTCGGCTCCGCGGGCCGGATAGAAGAGCCGAACGGGCCGGATCCGGCCTGCGGGCCGTAGTTTGCCCACGGCTGACTTAGAACGTCAGTGCCAGCTGGGCGGCAGGTGTGTATGTGTGAACTAATATAAATTCAAAGTAAACATCATTACATAAAAGGGTACGGTCTTTTTTTTCAATAGTTTTATTCATTTCAAACGGGCCGAATCTGGCCCGCGGGCCATAGTTTGCCCACGGCTGGTTTAGGCCCACCTTCTAATTGCTCCCCTGGGGGCCTAATTGATGCCTAACTGCTCCCCTGCCACTCCAATCTCTCCCAACTGCTCTCCCCTGCTGGTCTAATCTCACCCCCAACTGCCCTCCCTTGCCAGCCTGATGGCCCCCAACTGCCCTCCCTTCCTGGCATGGTGGCATCCAACTGCTCTCCCCTGAAGGCCTGGTCACCTACAACTGCCCTCCCCTGCCAGCCATCTTGTGGCAGTCATCTTGTGGTGGCCATCTTGTGGCAGCCATCTCGTGATGACATGGGAGCATCCATATTGTGATGACAAAGCACGATGCCACCTAGGCTTTTATTACATAGGACTAGAGTCCCGATGCACAAAAATGTGTGCACTCAGGGGAATAGGGGGTCCGTCAGGCCGGCCTGTGCTCTCTCACTGTCTGGGACCCCTCATAAGATGACCACCTGCTGGCTGAGGCCCACTCCCTGGGGGAATTGGGCCTAAGATGGAAATCAGACATCCCTCTGGCAGCCCAGCAGCCCTTGGGGGATGTCCACTTGCCAGTGGGGAGCAGGCCTAAACTGCAGTCAGACGTCCTTAGCGCTGCTGAGGAGGCAGGAGAGGCTCCCACCACCACCGCTGTACTGGCAGCCATCACCCTGGCTTATGGCTGAGCAGAGCTCCTCCCATGTGAGAGTGCCCTGACCACCAGGGGGCAGCTCCTGCATTGAGTGTCTGCCCCCTGGTGGTCAGTGTGTGTCATATTGACCAGTCATTCCCAGTCTTTCTGTTAGGGTCAGTTTGCATATTACCCTCTTACTATATAGGATAGATGCCTGGTGCATCTATAAATACTATATAAATACTGATATTTATATCAGTATAAATATCAATAAATATCATCTATATAGGATAGATGCCTGGTTCATGGGCGGGGGCCGGCTGGTTTGCCCTGAAGGGTGTCCCGGATCAGGGTGGGGGTCCCGCTTGGGTGCCTGGCCAGCCTGGATGAGGGGATGATGGCTGTTTCCAGCTGGTCACACCCCCTTCAGGGTGGGGGTCCCCACTGGGGTACCTGCAGTCTGGGTGTGAGGGGCTGAGGGCTGTTTTCAGGCTGGCGGGGGACAGAAGCTCTTCTATAATTGAAACAATGTTGCAGCTCCAGCTCTGAGGTCTGGCTGGCTGAAAGCAGATTCCTGGGGTTTGTTTAGCTTCTATAATTACAACAAAGTTGCTTAGAGTGCAGCTCAGAGCCCGGCAGCTGCAGGCAGGGAACCTTGGCTTCCTCTATCACTGGAGCAAGCAAACCTCCTGTTCGCTTCAGCTGCCTGGCTTCCAGCTGCCATCTTGGTTGGCAGTTAATTTGCATATCTCCCTGATTAGCCAATGGGAAGTGTGTCGGAGATATGGTTAATTACCATGTTTGTCTATTATTAGATAGCATATGCACATTTAACTCATTGCTAAGAACATGAAAGTATATGAAAAATAGTATGGGCCCTAGTGGCTTAGTGGATAGAGCATCAGCCTGTGGACTGAAGGGTCCCAGGTTTGATTCCAGTCAAGGGAATCACCCAGGGCAATGCCTGGGTTGCGGCTCGATCCCCAGTGGGGGGGTGTGCAAGAGGCAGCCGATCAATGATTCTCTCATCATTTATGTTTCTATCTCTGTCTCCTCTCTTCCTCTCTGAAATCAATAAAGAAATATTTTTTAAAAATAGTTTGGTATTTAGTAATGTTTAATGCTGAATACTAATAAATTAAATATATAAGTGATATCTATCTATCTATCTATCTATAATAGTATATATAATTCTTAGAATCTTGTTGATAATTGCATCTTTTTAATTGAATTGTACTAATCTTTACTCGCTCTTCATATTTTCTTCAACTTTTTGATATTGTCTTATAAGACTATATTTATATAATATTAATACAAATTATTAAATAGTTAAAATATGTATTCTATACAAGTTTATACAGTGGCAAATAACTCATTATATTGATTTACTTGACTGAATTTGTCCATTTAGGAATCATAACGTTATTATATAGGTATTTTTTAAATGTATCTTTATTGTTTAAAGTATTACAGATGTCCCATTTTACTATGTAGGTATTTAATTACTTCTTACACAGGCTACAGCCATTATGAAGAGTAAGCAAAAATCATTTTCTGCTTTTTCTGTGACAGAGCAACATGTTCAGATTTCACTTCTCACTTCTGAAATTGGTATACTTCAATTCCATTTTCATTGCTTTGTTTAACAGTATATATATATATACCAGAGTAAATCAGTTATGTAGTAGCATATATGCACTATCCCAAACTATAGAGAGTATAAATCTGCATTTGAGGCTTTAAACATACTCCTTCCTGTTTTTATGGCTTCTGTTTCTATATGTCCATGTTAGCAGACCACATGACATCAGGGCAGGGTACCACTGGGACTTCCAGAGACATCCTTAGCTGTCAGGCAATGCAAACCCGCTGACCAGACATTTGAGTAAACTTCTAAGATTTATGGATTTAAATTCTGAAGTCTTTGTGTTACATTATTACAAATTCAGCAGCTTTATCAGAATCAGGTTCAAAAGCAGGAAGCATGTCTGACCTCATTGAACAATGTTTTTGACATTGAAATGTGATGAACTGACAGCACAGGAAACAGAAATCATATCTTGGCATTGGATAAGAACAACACTTGGGAAAAGATACTCTGGTTGCATTGAACATTCTTTAGTTTCTTTTGACTCTGAATATTTTGAATGGTACATAATCTCATGAGAGAAAAGTAATCAAAATTCTAAGAAAATTTTGGATTTATTTCAAATTGTAGAGTAAAAAAAATGTAACGTGATGAAGAGAAAAGAAACGGACTAATTATTCTAGAATTACGTTTGCATTTCTGTATTCAATGTACCTTAAAGTATCAGGCAGACATCTGATTGAGAGGAGAATAGAATGTGTCTTGTAAACTTCAGCATTTGATGTCCAGTGAAAAGACAAAGTAGGTTAACAGCTCGGGCTTCTGTGAATGACTAATGACAATGTCAGATCTGTTTTAGAAGGAGATATCACCATTGCAAATGTATTTTGAAGATCATGAGCCCTTTTATTGAAAATACACAAAGAAAAGCAGTGATCAAGGTCACCATTCACTGTGAGCACCAAACAACATAATGACATGGACTATTGGAAACCTCGAGCATTTTATCAAGCCTGAAAAATTGAATTTTTGAGAAGAAGAATACCATGAAGCATCAAAAACCACGAGGAATGACTTTAAAATGCTACACCAGCATATTTTGAACATCAAATTCTTTACCCTTCTGGCCCTATTGACATGAAGGAGTGGGGAATTAATTACAAATACGCGGCACATTAGTCACTTTTACAACTGGTGATGTTTAATATTGCTAAGTAACGTTTTACTAAGTAACATTCCTCAAAAGTACAGAATCCTACTAGTTATTTGCTGTTCATATTATTTGTTCACTAGAGGCCCAGTGCACGAAATTCATGCATGGGGGAAGGGAAGTCCTTCAGCCTGGCCTGCGCCTTCTCACAATGCTGGACCCCTTGGGTAGGGTCCCTAGTCCTGGCTGGTGATCAGAGCCTATCTGGGCTTTCCCTCTCAGGCTGCTGACAGCTGGCTCTGCCCCCACCACTGCCACTGTTGCCATCTGTGCTCCGCTTACCCCCCTCCCCTGTCATCAGTTGCCTACCTCTGCAGGCAACGGGCATGGGATGTGATCGTTTGGGTGGCCTGGGCCTTCCCCTGCTGGACAATCGCTGGCTGGCCCCACACACCAGCCACAGCATCACTGGCCAGTGGCCTGGGTCTCCCTCTGCGGGGCAATCCATCATGAGACTCTGCTATTGATGGCTCCGCAGAAGGAAGCCCTGCTCACCTGCTCTAGCACTGCCATCAGGGTAGCCTGGGCCTCCCTCTGTGGGATGATCGTGGGGCGATGGCTGGGCCCCCTTCCAATAGCATTACACCCTCCTTGGCTGGCCTGGCGCCAGTGTGTGTCATAGCGTGGTCGTTCAGACAGTCGTTCTGCAGTTCAGCTGTTCTGTTGATTTGCATATTACGCTTTTATTATTATAGATTGGACAGGGAACACTCTTAAGTGTGGGCTACATTTTCCCGGTTCTTTATACGTCAAGTAATTTTAGATAATATTCTGAATGTTATGTTGTATAAGCTATAGCTTCTTCTCAATTTCTCCCATGGGTGTAGATATTTTTTTCTTAACTGGCAATCAACTCAGTTGTAAACAAAGTGAAAATTCTGTGTCTTATACAGTAGCTCACATCTTACTTTAGTCTTTTTATTATTTCCTTGGCTGGGTTGTCTATAGTTTGCCCATGCGTGATGGCACTGTTACCCACAGAGATTTGCACAGTAATATATATTGAAATTTGGCTCCTTGTTTTGGCTCTCCATTTTGAATTGTTTTTATCTTAGGTCAGTGATGGCGAACTTATGACACGCGTGTCAGAGGTGACACACAAACTCATTTTTTGGTTGATTTTTCTTTGTTAAATGGCATTTAAATATATAAAATAAATATCAAAAATATAAATCTTTGTTTTACCATGGTTGCAAATATCAAAAAATTTCTATATGTGACATAACACCAGAGTTAAGTTAGGGTTTTTCAAAATGCTGACACACCAAGCTCAAAAGGTTCACCATCTTAGTGGCTGTAGTTGTCCAAATCTCTGTCCTCTTGCCTTCGTTCCAAAAATACTCTGAGTCATCAAAATTTTGGCTGGCCAACAAAAAAATAATTATAGCATGCCCACAAGACATGACCAAAAAAAGGGGGGCAGAGGTAATAATGATAGAATATACCACATGCTAATCTATGCATCTAAGTTTCTGCTTCCTCACAGAATCTGCTACTTTTGTTTACTTTCAAGAGCCTTTAGATAGTTTGGTGTCAATTATACAGAGTACAGTTGTTTCTGCAAGAGTGTTGGCCTATTAGAAACATAGCCAAACTGGAAGTGAAAAACAGTGTAAACTTTTTTGTGTGTGGAAGGAAAGAAAAACTGAATATTGGTGTGTATATATAATAATGACTTCCAAAACTTGGTTCAGTTTACCCCAAACTTGTCCAATAGAAAAATTGT
The DNA here is from genome assembly GCF_000327345.1 of Myotis davidii. NCBI lineage: Eukaryota > Metazoa > Chordata > Mammalia > Chiroptera > Vespertilionidae > Myotis > Myotis davidii. The sequence goes on along the minus strand of NW_006287829.1, from coordinate 2,524,247 downwards.
AGCAGAAGTCCATGGTTAAGATAAACTGCTTAATAAAGTAGTTCTCCCCCACTTAACTAACATTTGGTAGAGTGTACAGAAATAGATATTAAATAAACCCTCTTTATATTAGTACTCTATAAAGACTGAATAAAACATATTAACTTTTATCTGAAAACTGACAGATTTCCTTAATATACTAATTGAATTCACTAAATATAAGTATCTAAAATATTAAGTCAATACCACATTTTAATGTGGCAATTAATGTACCAAAATGTGAGATAATTTTAGGACATAATTGCTTGAGAGCTCATTTTGACATCTTTTACTACAGATTTAGAACTGAACGAATAAGAATAGTTTCCTTCTGGTAGTCAGCCAGAAGCTCCAAGTAAGCATGCCACCTATTGGAATGAAATAGTAAAAATTATTTCCTGAAGACACAGTAATTCTAAGAAATGGGCAATTGTATTAGCAAAATATAGGTGATGAAATGGGCAACCACAATTCTATTTACCAAGTATATAAAGAAATTGTTTTGCAAAGATTAAATTAGTCATGATGTAACATTCTGTGAGATAATATCAAAAGGGGTATTAAATTGTTATTAAAAATGAAATATATATATATATGTAATTTAAAATATAACAAGTATCTTCAAATTGGCCTTTATTTGCCTCCTCTGACTGCATATACTAACAACTGAATAATCTGAAATTCAGTTCACTAAAAATCTAAAGCAAATCAAATTAGGAGACAAAGTACAATGACATGGTGCCAATATAAAATTACTGAATATAGAGTAGGTTTTTAAAAATGCTAAACATATCCATAGCACAAAAATAACCTATTTTATTACAAAGATAAAATTTACATTTTAAAAATCAATTTAGCCTTTATGTTATTTTTAAAACATACCTTTTCCTTTTTTCTCTCCCAAGCGTTCCCAAGGCCATGTATACTGATCAATTGCTTTGGAATACAGTTTTATTTGAGCTCTAAACTATTAACAAAAGAGAGTTTTATAGTAAATAGTCATCAACCTGAGAACTATATCTATAATAATAAAAGCATAATATGCTAATTAGACCAGACGACCTTCCAGACAAAGCCTGGGCTGCCAGGGAAGCTTGGGTCCTGGGTGTCAGAGGGAAGCTGGTACCAGCAGCCAGGAGAAGGAAGGCCTACCCTTGGACAAATTTTGTGCATCGGGCCTCTAGTGTAACCATAAAGAGATACCTTTACACTTCGAAGTTTTACACTCACCTATGCATTATTTCTGAAAGAGGCTTACTAAGTCTGATATTTCTTACTGATGCTACTTGATCTCAGTTTATATATTTTAGTTCATGGATATTACACATGTCAGTCATCCTATGAAGTTTACCAAAAACAACTAGAACACTGTATAACTAACATTCACACACACACACACACACACACACACACACACACACACACACACAGTCTAGACTATTTCACTTTCTTGTATTCCAAAAGAAGAGCAATGACAGCACAGGGAAGAAAAGATAATTGACTTAATACATATATCCTAAGAGTGTTCAAAACCATTGGGATCTATAATTTAAGGGTTCTACTCATCTCTTCTTCACTATTGTAGTTGGCAGAATAATGTGTTTGTCCTAAACCCCCCAAAATCCCTTGGTGTTATCTTATGACAAGTGGGACTTTGAAGATGTGAAAAAGTTAAGGGCTTTGACTTGGGGAGATTATCTTTGACTATCTGGATAGTCAAATCCAATGTAACCACAGAGGTTCTTACAGTAAGTAGGAAGACAGGGGTTCAAATATTAGAAGATGTGATGATGTGAGTAAGAAGCTGGAGTGAAAGAAAAAGGGACCATGAGACAAGGAATGTAGCCAGCCTCTGGAAGCTGGAAAAGACAAATGAAATAATTCTTCCTTGAAATTTTTAGAAGTAATGCAGCCATACAACACGTTGAATTTACACTTTTAAGCTCCAGAACTATGAAATGACAATTTTATGTTATCTTACATCACTCTTTATAATAATTTGTTTCCACAATAGTAGGAAACTAATACAAGCAGTAACTACTCTAGCCAAGTATGTATACATAACCTATAAACTGGAAAGTCTACTCACATTAATATACTAGTACTCATTAGCCTACTTATCAAATGGAATGTATTAGAATTTTTATCTACACTAATAAAAGAGAAACATGGTAATTGGCGTACGACGGATACCCTTCCCATTGGCTAATCCCCCTGTCACTCACAGAGTAGGGCCGAGATATGCAAATTAACTGGCAGCCAAGATGGCGGCCGGCAGCCAGGCAGCTGATGCGAACAGGGAGGCTTGCTTCAGTGACGGAGAATTCCAACGTTCCCGGCCTGACTTGCCGGCCTCTCAGCTGCAACTCTAAGCAGCAGTGTTGCAAATAAAGAAGCTAAAAAAACACCAGAAACTTGCTTTACTCAGCGGAGCTTCAGCCAGCCGGACCACAACATTGTATCAAATACAGACGGTAAACAAAGGCCAGAAACCTGTTTTCAGCAGCCGAGGCCTCAGAGCTAAAGCTGGCCCAGA